>NW_013532534.1:6106280-6249857 GCF_000836235.2 Papilio xuthus | reverse complement strand
ACTCACTAAGTCGTAGGATTATGTTAAGTGAGTCCTTTCCGAATCCGATCCCAAAAATAAGGATAGAATCTGTTGACAGTTACAAATGTAGCCAGGCTCTGGGATCGTTCATTATCACAGCTATTTAGTAATGCAAAGCGCCCGATCTGTGGACGTATTGAGGTTTCAACTCACTGACAGACTCGATTTTGTAACTTTATAATGATAATAAGACTCGTCCACATCTTTCTACTTTATTGTAGCTGCTGTTGATGTACTTAGTTTTGCGTAGTAAGTGAGACATTATTTAGTGTTAAGTTTTAAATATGAAATTTGAAATATGACCGTTGAATTGTTACTTACTAATGTACATTAAGAAACTGCCTTGCTGTATTGACTATGCTACAGAACAATCAATATACACGTAGTCCCAGCGTAGTACCCACTTATGATAGTAACACACAAGAGCAGGACGCATTTAAACAATTGCAGTACTGTACTGACTTTCTGTCCTACTTCACTGAACTGCCTTCGTGTGAAACTACAACAAGCCTACCACTCTCTCACGATTCCTTTCTATCACAATAACGATACACGCAGTGCATTCCAATAACCTTATGGACAATTGGTCGTTCATTCTAATTAACGTTAAGTCCCCATCCGTTAATAGGAATTAGAAATTATTTAAATTATGTCAAGTAAATATTACAATTATGGTAAATTAGAAAATTATGGTAATTATACGATTGGTTTTGATTAAAACTGTTTTGTTTTATGAAAGTCTATAAATCTTTTTTTAATTTCTTTTTTATAGAATAAGGAGTAAAAAAGAAAGCTTGTCTAGTTGCGTAGATATAAAAATATTTATGAATATAGCTTTCACATTTATGGATTTATAAATTACATCGTTTATCTGTTACAAAGTTTTTTTTTTCAATTGAATAGATGTTAATCGTTTCGAAAAACGATGCAAGAATAAAACATAACCTAAAAATAAAACAGACATTCCTCTCAGCGTAACCATCAAAATTCCAGCGCCATCTGTCGAATGATAACAAATGTGTTCACATTTAAAGGAACGTTTAAGCCTAACGGAAATATTGACAATGTCCGCGAGAATAGATTGTTGGATACACCATGATTAAAATATGTCATTAACTATTATCAATATATATATTTTTTACTTCGTCGTGGTCGGAACATTGGTTGGTGTCTGTTTTTAATTTTGTTCTATATTTATTTTTGTATTACGCTTCTTCTGACAAAAATAACTTTTCATTAATCTTTTACTTGTAATGTTGTATGTTCTCACAAATTAAAAATATTCACTTTAGTATGTCCAACCCTTACTAACTTGGTCTATTCTATTTTTAGGTCACCATAATTCAGACCTAGTCTTACAAACATCGGAGCTTTTTCTTCACTTAACTGGACTTTAACAACTATAATATAAGTTTGTTAACGTTTAATTAATCCGAGTTAAGTTAAACCACAACAAATATATCAAAATCAAATTGTCTGCTATTTATTTCATTCAGTTTTACATGTTCATTGCATTGGATAGCCGTCACACCATTGCTCGCGGCGTCCATTGGTACCGGCTTTATCTAGCCCAGTTTTTCGGCCACCATTTTGCGGATGGGATGGTATTTTTTTATCATATTCCCGAAGTTAAATTTCCGAGTAACAGGGTGCCGGGAGTTTGGACATACGGCGATATGTCAGCTCTGACAAACCGCCGCGGGGCACACTTGCGCGTGTGTTTTTTGGCCGCGCCAACATTATGTAACCGACGCTAACTAAAAACTCTGTAATTTTATTAAACACTGCTCTGTGGTCCGAGAGTAGAATTAACGAGTTTTGTTCAAACGTCTAACGAGATTTCTAATTAGATTTTAAAACAATAAAAAAGAAAACAAACACCTGTATCTCATATACTAGCTGTTGCCCGTGACTTTGTCCGCGCGGGAATAATAAATCTAACCCATCCAAACTTCCACATCGAATATTTTATCAAGGCATGTCCCTTGATAAAATACTCCACACGTACAACCATAAGCAATTATGTGATCATACATTGCCAGATAATTAACATTTGAAGGCCTAATGGCTTACCAAACGTCGACTTGTCTTTCAAAGCTTTCGCAAGTTTTGAGAACCTGTGGTTAGTTGCGTGACAAATTGCTCGCCCACATCTGTACACGAGAACCGAGTTTGATATAAATTAATCAAATAACCCTTCTTAACGTGTATCACTATATTTACTTGTATATATTTTATGTCATAATGTTATGTAATAACTCAATAATAACTTGGTACATCTCCATGTCTTTGCATATTCCAATTTTATACGATAAGTATCAAGGGAATTTTCTTTACTAACCGATTTTAGGTAGACCAATTTATTTAGATGAATATTTGTATATCCTACTTTTTACCAATAGTATAACTGCGAATGTTTGAATGGATGGACGTTTGTTAGAAGCTCTCCAGAACGGCTGCATGGATCTCGCTGAAATTTGGCAAAGATGTAAAATATAATCTAACAAAACACACAGGCTACTAACTATGTTTTTTTTTTTTTATTTCACGTAAACAGACAGCTAATTTATAATATTAGTGAGATATAATATTTTTAAGACAACAGTTAGATATTATAATCTTTGTAAATCTTTTGTAAATTTATTGTGACTCGACTATATAAGCCCTCTAATACCGTAATTAGAATGAATTCTATTGAAATACGGAAAACCTAAAGTAAGGCACCTTTATTGGTGATGCAGTATCGTTACATTATCGACCTAATGCGTGAACTTGTAACAATAAAAATCGGTGTGGAAATCCGCGTTGGTTCTAGGCGCGGCGTAACGAAATTCCCGAAGCACATGCATCGTAAATTTACGGCACACAGGAGGGTAAGTTGTGTACTTTAGTGCGGTAAGCTTATGCTATGCGGTACAAGGCACAAGCGGAAGCGGACGACACCGGGAAATATTAAATAACCCATACCACGTTGCTCCAAATTGGGCAAACACATCCTTAAAATAAGAATCAAGTTAATATTTAAACTCAAGAAGTAAACACAGGAAACTTCGGAAAAGCGTTACAAGTAAAATATCTAAGATTTAAAACTATAATAATATCTAAGTGTAGGTGAACAAAAAATCGAGTATTCATGTCCATACATCATATAATGTTTAGTTAAAAAGATAAAATGAAATATTAATGTCACCAAAGTAATTAAAAAGTGACAATCGCTTTCCGTGAATAGCTTGGACCATAAAAGTTTAATGTACAGTGGATGGCGCTCGACATACACTCCCGGCCGGCCGCTACGATAGCGTCCAAACAAAACATCGACATATTCATTTTCAATACATGACACTATCTGACATTACGGCCAATATTGTTCATAGATGTTGCAGCTGAAAGATAAACTGAGATGTTTCACGCCATCAATTTCGTTACAAATGCTACAAACATTTGTTAACAGAGTAACAAATTGTTGTAGATTTCTTTATTGCACCAATATGCTGACTAGGAATAAGCCACTAGAAATTTTTAATAATCATATTTCATTTAAGGACACGTAATTCAATAATATTTAAATGTTAGTCTAATTATATTACATTAGAATTACTCTAAAATTGAGAATCGAATTGACAACCCTTAAACAACTAATACCGATATTTATTAAATCATTTTAAAAAGTAAATAAATAAAAGGCAGTCGCAACTTTCATTGTAATCTATTCAGTTGTTTATTGATGCTTGATAGATTACGTATCGTGCCCAAGTTTCGATTCGTAACTTAACCACACGAGTCGTTTCCGAAATACCATTCGAGAGAACTTTAAGTTTTGCTAATTCCAAGTTAAGCTGCCGCTTATACCAGTATTATACTGAGTTAAGTGTTATATTAAGTAAAGTTTAAAGATTAAATTTGGTTCGTGAGTTTAATTCTGTCAACGGGAAATTATAACGGAATATTTTGCATAATATATGTTACAGAAATAGTTAAATTTATCGTCAGCCCATACAGATACGCACTGATAGGCTCAAGCCTGTCCTAAGTTAGTAGTGAATAGTCACGCCTAGGCCTTGGTCAATGCTGGCCAGTGGTGATTGCTTAACTTCATTCCAGGTACACGCAGGTTGCATCACGATGTTTTCCTTCACAGTACAAACGTTGTGTATATGCACAGGGTCTTTAAGTATAGTGAAATATCATTTAAATATATATTAATCCCAGTTTATGCACTTTACAGTGTACAAACAAGATGTTCAGTGCATTCAGTCCAGGCGGTTTGATTTGACAGGCGATTTCCCGCAGTCACGGCGTCGCGTCCGACCTACCCCGTCTCCGTCGTGACCTATATTTGAAAGGGGCCTCATATTTTCTGAATTTCTACGAGCTTATTTCTATAAGCATTATAGCCCAGTGGTTAGTAAGCTACATCTTTATATCGCGGTTCATATCACTTTAAGACACATTGATGAAGTTTGTTATTTTAACAAGATCATTGGGCAAATAAGGTTTAGTGTAAATTTTCAACCTAAAATAAAGCAGAAACTATTATTTAAATCTAATTTATGATTATAACATTTTGAAATAATTAAAGGGAAATATGTAGATAAAAAGGGAGATAAATAAGAAAACTTTATTATACCAATATATACTTATATTGGTACTCGTATAATAAAGCCATAAATGCCATTTAGTCCAACACATTACATGCTCGAAAATCCATCGTATACGACATTATATAATATTATTAAATATTGTGTCTAACGTCGATCTAATAGTCACGTGATTTAAAATCCCTTATAAAGTCCTAGCTTGCGGGACCTGACCGCCTGAATTCGCCGGCTATCCCGAAAGCGTGACTTTTACCCCGGAGTGACGCGCGACGCGGGCAGTGCGGGGCGCGGGGTGAGGTATTGATCGGCACCACTTCGGCGTCCCGCGGCAGCCTCCGGCAAGCTTCGATCACTTTCGGCAAACTTCGGCGTATTTCGTTCAAGTTGGGCATACACTTGCGGCGGTCTTCGGTCAGTTGGTGCCAACTTTGAGTTGATTGGAACTTTAATTAGGACAAGGTTATCGGCCTTCATTCAGTTCGCAATTAAACCACGTACGTAGCAACACGAGTTCCCTGCATGCCGAACAAGTTTTTGACTCTGACCGACCTCAAGTTATTTCACTTAATGTCTCCAAAGCACTTGCATGCTTTGCTTAATTTAGCTAAATTGATACCTTGTTAACTACTGAAATGCATTTAATTTATTGCAAAGTTCTCAAATTCACCGATAGTTTGGTATCTTACATTACACCTTATTGGAATCGTATTATCAGAGACAAAATAATTGAATGATTTTAGACTTTAAGGACTATTCAAATTGATAAAATCTAAAAAAATATATATTTTTATACGATTTCGTTCAATTCGAAAAATTTGATCAAGTGACCTTCTTCATGAATATGTCGGCTGATTGACGCAAAGAAAAACATTCTATGCTATTACTTTATTCTGTGACACAATCGAGCTGTTTACTCCATCGGTCGTAAAACAATACACGCCTGGGTTCATACTTTAGAATTATAGGACAGATGAAAAAATTGGCAATATTTGTAATAGGTACAATTATATGACAAAGCCATACATTTCAACCAAAATTTCGGTAAAAAATCTTAAGTTACTTGTGAAAATACGAAAACAATTAATTAATTAAGCCGGCGAAATTGCAGTGGAATGTATTTATGAGTCTATTTAAAATAAAAATACGAATTGAGGCGTTTACTTTAAGCTTAAACAGATAAAAATATTAATTAACTTTGTCGTAATTAAGAGTAAAATAATTAGATTAGTAGCCCACTAAAAGCTTTCATTGAAAGTGCATTTCAAATTGGTTACGGCGATTCCCTGACCTCTTTACTTTCTTTGGCGTTTGTTTTGTTCCGTTCGCTCCGGTCCGCGCGGCTCCGCAAACTACATTCAAACGGAACCGTTTTCATTTGGGAACGCACCGGCGCATTCCGCTCTAAACCGCCCGAATCCGGATCTAGGTCAGAATACGCCCGCGCCCGTTTAATTGAAAAAGTTAAATCGCCCATTTTCGCGCGGAATCGTTTCGCGTTCCCTCTTTTTGTCCTTTTTTCGGTGTTGTTTTTTACAATTTCCCATATACGTCCCTGAATAGGGCCGCTTCCGATGTAATTTATTGTGACATCTTAGTCAATTGAATATACGTATGGATTTAGCGACAGATTTTACTAGCCTTTTATGTTTTTATAGCCTTATTAAAGTTAAATAATAAGCTTAAGCTTCACTTGATCCAGAACATTCAAACCATTTTTTTTAGTTATATTGCATTGGTAAAGGATTAAAAGGGTTTTGATATTCTAGAAACTGACCTAGATATTTTGAGAGATCTATTACAGGTTAATTAGTCGGTTAGTAGCTAAGACGTAATTTGAAACTGCCCACATGTATGTTTAAATTGTATGTAATTCCGTTTCAATTAATTAAAAACACCATATAAACATAACTTATACAAACAAAACATTATTAAACGTGCACAAAATATTATTCAACTTAAACCGTTATATCATAATGATTGACTTTATTCAAAAGCTCTGTGAAATAAACAGTTGCAATTTCAATCTTATTCCAATTTGCATAGATGTCAGAATTGCTTCAAACGATCGGATGACAGTTGACAATTTTATGGCGTCAGTTAGCGTGTTTGGTGAGTAAACAACTCATAAATTAACTTCGCGTGGACACGCACACAATACTGATAGATGGACCGACAAATGTAAACGGAACGATAAAAAAAAAAAAACAGTTACAGGCACCACGGTCCGGACTGTCACATATATGGTGTATAGTTTTGTTTGCTGAAATCTGCAATGTAAACACGTCATCGACATATAAAAAATCTATGTATCCTGACAATTGACGTAATATTTTTTTTTCAAGTTAAGTCAAGTCTTTTTATTAACTTTTGTTTGCTTTATTGGATTACTAAAATTGATTTACGTTATTATATTTTTATTGACAAATATTAATATCAGTTAGGATAAATTAATGAAAATATAGAGAAAATAATGAACTGAAACTTTCTAGCCTATTATATTGAAATCTGAGCCAATTACTTATCAATGTATTTTTTTTCCATTAACATAAAAAACTGTCTTTTAATTTTATATTATATAATACTTTGTAATAACAACTCAAACATTGACATTAAGCTGTATGGAAGCGCTTTTGAGATGTAAAATCATTTTACAACATCATAAAACAATCATTGGGTAATATAAAGAGGCTTGTTAATGTAATCGCGGCCTTATGGCCAGTTTACACTATTCCAGTCCAGCGGTCGAATAAAACTGGATAAGTGAAAACCCAAATTCGATGACCCAAACTTGATATACGTTATTCCAGTTGTAATCCAGCGGTGGTTTCGGTCGCTGGACTGGAATAATGTAAACAGTGCATTAAACATACTGGGTTATGTTTGCTTGAGTTGTAAAGATAAAGTTGTTGCGTTTTTTCATTAGATAACATTTATGAGCTTTTGAGACGTCGAGTAAGATAATAGTGGATTACGTTGTACGAGCAACTAACTAATAAAAACCTTATCTTCGCTTGTAAAAATTAATGGAAATTTAATCTCATTCAACGCTGTTCCAGTTTTTTTAACCTTTGATAGTGGCTCGTGCATCGTTTATGTGCATTCGGAATTCATTTCGTTATAGTTATTTATAACTTTATTATCCTAAATAAAACTTATCAAATACAGGATATATTTGGAATGAATTTGTTGTTTTAAGATAAGATTGTATTGGGACTTATCATAGCAGCTTCCGTTTGCATGCTGTTTACTCAAATGGCCCTTAAAATTAGATAAATAAGTCACACTAGTAGCACATATTTACCTCAGGAATAATCTTCCTGAGGTGAATTTTGGTTTAATCTTTAATTTCTTATTTTAATGTTACTGTCAAAACAAATAATCCTATATCAAATTGTCTGCGAATATTCTACTGTGAACGCTTAGATTCGATTTTATTCAAATAGTGTTTGTTTAGACGATGTACCTGCATAATCGGCTCTGTGGAATGATTTTCCACCAAAAAGGGATTGTGTCGCACAGAAACAAGCGAGCATCGGGCATCGGGCAACGGGCAAATGGATGGCGCGGCCGCGGAATAATAAAGAGAGCTTAGCATACAATTAAAGTGTGGCCATCTCCCCCTCCCCTTGCCTCATCTGATAATGGCGGCCACAGAACTCCGTACTTTTTATTATGATCTTTTTATTAGAGTTCGGAAAGCACTCGAATGAGCCTCGTTAAAAGTCTTAGAGGTCCGCAAAGCTTCGAGTGGAATTTCGAGGGTCCATTTATTTGTTCCGTTCATTACTTACTTAATATTTAAATTTACTTTTTCATAAAACGCTCCGCTTTCAAAGTCCCGGCGTCTATGAAAGAATTTTCCAATAATCGACGCTTTATTCAATAAGCAACTCGATTTGGGATAAAAGGAATTCATTGATTAAAACTTATTCCAAGTATATTAATATAATAGCTAATGAAAGTTTTATTGAGGGTACATTGATCTGATCAGACGGTGTGCCAAAACTTTATAAAACAATTGAAAGACTAAGCATAGTTAAAACATAATTAAATTAAATACGGATTACATTTTGAACAACAAAGACGATGCACGTCACTGATTTGAGTGATTTTAAACTTGAACAAATAAAGTTAAATATATCTTTAAAGATCATCAACATTATAGAGACAAGTCATGAATATGACAATTATGGATATAAGGCGAAACTCAGCGTCTTTTTTAAAATTTAAGAATCATTTTGGCTACATCAACAATTACAAATTGTTATTCAGAGAACATACATTCAGACATAATGGAACACTAATCTAATGGAATACTACAGCACATCTTTCTAATAATGCTAGTTTATCCTTTTGTATAGTTTGAGAAAATATTGATTAGGAGATTTAAAAAAAACATATTTTGACAAAGAATCCAATGTGTGTATATTAAGCTATGTTATTAGTGAATATTCTCGCTTGCCAGATTTGCCTGTCATGCATTGAATGCATACGCCTTTGAATAGATACCACTTTTCACAAAAAGCGTATGGAGTGAATTGTAAAAGATAGACGCGTATGTTCTTACTGCCAAAGATTACTCATCTCGCTGAACATTTCTATATTAAGCTGGAAGTGGTAGCACGAATAAAATAGTTATCAATCCGAAAATGCTTTACATAGGATTCTGTTGAAGAAAAAATAATTATTTCAAAATAGAACATCCGTTCATATAAAATGTAAATGTAAGTTTATATAACTCTACAGTCTTAATAATCTGACTGTCTTAAACTGGGAAGTTTATTAAGTTATTATTTTGGACAAAAGAATTTACAAATACATTATACTATTCGTATGATTCGTATTAATACGACTGTATTAATTACATTAACATATGAAACGATGAGATATCAAACGAAGTTTTAATTTGCAGATAGAAACGTAGTGCGCTAACCGCTGGATGTGCCGTTGGCTGCCAGCTCCCCTTTCAAGTAAAATATCAATTTCCCGCCGCCGGGCGACCGCACGCGCGCCTTCATTTATCAGAAAGCAAGCTCCGTTTAAATAAAACATCTTATACCGACAACTTACTCGGGAAACATCTCAACCAACTCGCTGGAAAAAACTCAGATATTATTTATAATAAAGTACATCGAGCTTTCATAACCTTATTTCTCAAATGAGTACAGTCAGCTGCATAAATAAGTATACACTTTGAAAACTTTAAGAACTTGTATAGGTCTTCGATTTCAAAAATACGTAAGCTCGAATAATACGGAAGTCGGAAGAATACGGATGGATGCGTATTTTTTTTAAAGAAAAGGCGTATACTAGTATTGGAAACTAAGTAAATGTATTTATGCGACTGACTGTACAGCTGATAGAAATAATTTAGTCGAATGTTCTATATTTTGACAGTTACTCCAATTTAGATGTCAAGCCTTCAGGGTTCTTTGTTGTACAAAAATGAAGTCAAGGTTTCAGAATTTCAAAGCAACAAAAATCAATTCAATGTATATCTTTTATTATATGTTACTTTAAATTTGTTTTTTATTTAACAAATTGTTTTTAAAAAAGGATAATGGTGAAATGTATTTTTATTTTTTAATGAACTGGTCAATGGAGTTGAGTAAAGTTGCGGTTTTGAACCGCACAGTTTCAAATTATATGTTAAAGAAATTTCTTTGTATTCTTTGTCACAAAATATTTAAGAAACTATCCTGATATAAATCGTATTTTTGTGTTAATAAACATTTTTTTCTATTAATAATATAAATGAAGAACACATAAGATTAGAATTTTTAGAAAAAGAAAGAGTATATCCCGTTACTATTGAAACTAAACTTTATCTCGGTAGTTCCATTCCCAGATTAAATAGTCTCTTATTTTGTGCAACAGAAAGTCGCTACACTATTTATGTGCTCCTAGTTCAGCGTCTTTATCTTTTAGTGCTCTTTTCCTCCGCAAAAACTATTTGTTATTTTGCCCCTCGCTACCTCGCCTTTTCCCTTTTAATGGGGAATTAGCGGGGCGTTTCGCCCTTGAATACTCTACCTAGTACTTTATTAGCGGCCTATTCATTCTTAATAATGGCTCCAATGAAACTGATGTCCGATTCTCTGTCAAGATAAATAGTGAATACAATCCCGCGTCTTTTCATGTCTTTGTTCATTAACAGGTATCATAAATATGTCTATGAATAAGTATAATATGATGGAAACAAAACTTAAAAGAGTAAATGTTAAAGGCCACAAATGTTTAGACCTGATATAATCTGTAGATTATAGTTTTACTACTGCTGCGGCTCATGTTTCTTTAAATTCTTTAAAACCTAATCTGCATGTCACAGGGTTAAACCATAAACTAAATTAATGGGTACAGAGTTTAGACTTAGTGTCAAAAGCGCTAAAGATGGCTTATTCTCAACGGTAAAGGTGAAACGGCAAAACTTCAAACTGCGCGCCGTCCAACTTGAGCTTAATAATTTTAGCTTAAAAGCTCGCTGCTATCGCTTTCGCGTGAAAGGCTTAGGAAGTTCGCTCCACTTAGTTTTTAAGCTAATTTTTGGCAACAGGTCAGATTATAGACGTAGTTTAAATTCCATTAGTCCTGAGGTTTACTAGACTTTAGACCGGTCGTCTGTCGGCGCACGTGAAGCCTTCCAATACAAGTCTAATGTTACACAAAAGCTCGCTAATAAACAAAGGCGGTGCTTTCTTTGTTTCGCATTCACTGTTGCTGAAAATATCCACTTAAAGTTTCGTAATAGTTGCACGTAAGTAGCGAATAGTAGTCACTAAGCTTTTACAAAAGGGCATTCAATTACAAAAGGAAAATTGTTATATAGAATATTTATAATGATATCTTTTAAAATGTATTTAGCGTTTAAATAATAAACTGTTTAGTGCACACTTAAAAATATAATTAAAAATATTTATATTTTTCATTTAAATTGTGAAAACGGAAACATTTATACATTACTTTCCATTTGCTTATTGGTAAAAGAATGAACGTTCACAAAGCTATTCGCCAACAAACACCAACCGTCGACTACATGATCAGAAATATATCAAGAACACATTTAGATGGTGAAATCTCCATTTCCTGTATCTAACATTGTAGTTTTCCCATCCTGTGAATTATACAAAAGGTCCCCATGAATTAATGGCGAATGGCCATTGAAGGCGACTTCTGGGGTCAGTTGAAAAGGAACCACTGCCTCGGCGGTTAATGATGAGGGTGAATCAGAAAGAAATCGGAAGTATATTGCAAATGCGCCGTTAGGGCTGATCAAATGTTATTTCAGCTCTGACTGAAATGGACGTTACATTAAAAAAATGTACGCAGTCTTTTGATGTTGATTTTCTTTGACTTATTTACGAAGGAAAGGTATGACTTAATTTAACTTTACCAATTTAGGAAAATATGTGTTGATCACTTTTTAATCAAATATAAACATAACCTCAATGAAACAACAACATTTGTCTCCAACCTTTTGATGATATCGATATTGAAAATCTGACATAGACCTAAACAGAAGCTTAAGTACCGCGTATGTATAAATACATCGCGCACACGGCTGTATTGACAACATGGGACGTAAATCACACATCGGCCGTCATGTATAATTCAGGAGTCTGAAAGCGACTGGACGACACATAATTCGGCCAAACACCAAAGAAGATTCGTCCAGTCGGGCGCTGCCCGCGCTGCCCGCGCCGACCAATTTTACGGTCTGCCGGCGTCAAGCGGCCGATTCAATTTTGCTAAAATTTTATTTGGCCGAATTCGAGCGTGCGAGTGAATTTCTATCGATGGCCGAATATACAATTCCCTTGCGATCCGAAGTGGCTTTCGCGTTCGCTCTTTGCAGGAAACGAACGGCCGTTCGGGGACCCGAGCGCACGGCTGTGTAATGAAACAAAGGAAAATACCAAATGAACTGAGGATATTTTTTCGCGCTAGTTTTATAAAGTTTTATTCTGAAAATGCTCCTGCAAAATAAACTTCTAAGGAAATAAATAGATAAATATTTTAAATAAAATTTTTTCTTCAAACAATTTAAAAGCAAGTTTTTTAATATCTGATTTCACTAATTGTTAAACACAAACTTTAACGCTCCATTTTCCCATGTTTATATGCCATACCATTCATTACCATCAAAGCGAATCAAAAGTACCATCCACTTTTAAAAGTAATTGTACTCAGGGAAGCTCAAAGACTTCGAGTATCAGTTCACATTAAAATTAGTTCGAAAAAGATAGGGGCGAGGGCAAAGAAATGATCGAGATATGCCGCGATACCATCCCTCGTTTCAGGGCCATTAATCAAATGTCACAAGCTATTAAAACGGGGTGGTGAACGCATCTATAAGTTCTCCGATCTATGCATCCACTGTATTGGAGCAAAAAACCGTTGTTATTTCTTTTTATCGTAGGGTGAGCTGTCAGCGCGCTATTGATATATATTGCAAGCCCCTTTTCGCTATTATAGCGTATGAGATGATTTTTTGCTTTAATGTCTTCATCAGTGTGTGCATTTTAATCATGCACCAACAGCTCATTTGTTTTATTACAAAATATGTTATTGCTAGAAGGAGTTACTCTGTATATAAGTTTACTTTTGTTTTAAATCTTCTTTCATTATTTTTTTTACTAGAAATACTTAATCACCGAATCTGTCTGAGGCTTAGAAATTGAATGCTCTGTACATTCACATTTAATCTAGCTGTATATTCAGGTGTTTGAAATTTTACTGTCGAAAATCTAATATTGCCGGGCCAGTTACGTGTGCATATAACATTCCCTTAATTTTATAGTTATAACATCCGTGAATTTGTAAAGCATTAGAAACGTAAATTGTGACATTAAAACAAAGAAATTCTTATATCAATAAACCTTAAAGCTCGTCAAACGTGGATTTTACAATGAAAGCTTTTTAAACACGGTTATAAGATAAGGATCGCGTTAATTGGAGCGCTGTGTCCATTAAATTTCTGACACCTGATAATTTTTAATCTTTACATTTACCTTTCTACAGTTTTGTTTTATAAAACGTTCAAATTTTACCCTGAGCTTTTGCGTCAATGGTTTCTCCCCAAATCAAATAAAGCACTTATTTATTTAGGTTTCATTTTAATATTCATCATCACGCGAATCCGACTAGCCCTCTATATAACTAATTTTTTCGCTCTCGCGTGTTTGTTTTTACTTTAATTGTTATCGTGGTTATTTTTAATTTAAAACAATAGAGATCTTTGTCGATATTTTGTTTTATTTGCGCTTATTTTGTAGGTGCGAAGGTCGATATCGGATTATAGCACATTTAGAGAACATAACTTTTTACAATGAATATAAATGATAAAAATACTAAAAGTTGTTTACGAAACGAATATTTAAATAATTGATACTAATTACAACTAATGGTTTTTTCTTGTAACTCTGTACTTATGTATACTTTGAGAGTTATCTTCGGGTGCTTTTAAAAGCATGTGATGGATTTCTTTCGTTCATTGAGAAGGGTTTCATAAGTGAAGCTTTCATTTCGCGCCTAGAAAAGTATTTTTCTTGGTGGTTGTTAATGATCTTATCCTTGAAGGTCGAATCAAGTTACGCCTTGATTTCAATTCGAACAATTTACCAATATATAGACGAATTTTTCTATAACTCAAAGGCGAAGAACATTTTTGTAATACGTTTCACATTTACAAGTAAATTCGTACCCTTTCTTTTCAACATCGTAAAAATGTAGAGATATTTTCTAACACAAAAGTACATAATTCATAAAGAAAGATTTACAATTTCGCCCCAAATTACCGCATAAATAAAAACAAGGAAAAAATAATTGCAGCTTCTTTATTACATTAACAAAACGAGCGTTGTTTTCAAGACTTGCCTTATTTTAATATACCTTCTAAAATCCACCCTGAGGGTGGAAAGGGTTCGCCGGAAGAGCGGTTATTTATAAACCAATTAAAACCGCTGCGACCGCCAGATAACATGTCCGATGAATCGGGAAGGGTTCTCAACTTTAGACTCCTCGGCTTTGCAGTCAATGATAAGTGTTGACCCTCAGGTTTGAAATTTAATTCGATTGTAACTCGTTATTTAATACGACAAGATAGCCGCAGGAGAAAACGTTCTACAGTCGTTAATGTTATAATTATGGGTGATGTCAAAAAAGACATATGAATTCCTTTTCATCCAATTTTAAAACAAATTTAAATATAATAGTAATATTTTATCCTCTGTACACTGTTTGCTTTGCTAAATTGATTATTGCGTTTAATCCGTGTAACCACTTTATCGCGCCCAACGGCCGGGACCTTCACATTTCTAATGTCATCGATTAGCACAAAGGCTCGAGGTCAACAAAAAATATGAGGACCCAACAGCTGCGGACGATCGCTCACCGAGATGATTAAACGCACCATTTGCAAGGCCGGCGTTATGAATCGACCGATTAAAATCTGACCGCACAAATCCTGTATATCGGTAGCTATTATTAAGATTAATATGAACCTGTTGGAATTTTGAACACATTAAAATGATCGATTAATTGGGTAGTTACAAGATGTAAAATGCAATAATTAATCCTTACCTAAAATATAAAAACCTAGACCATTAAAATACAGTTAATAATTTGTAGATTAACTTATATTTCACGTTTAAATTTAACTTCTAAATTGTAGTCTGTGAACGAGACCGTCTATAATCTTGTAGCTGTCGCCTACAGCGTAGCGGCGTAGCTTTCACGCATCTAGAGCTACGATATTCGCATTCAGCCCGCAGCTATTGCGTGTTAAAGTCTACAGGGAGAGTCGCACTGTTACCGATATTTTATAGATAAATGATATTTACTTAGCCCGGGGCGATCCTCTTATTCTTCTTGACACTTCTAAAGATTGTCTTGTTATATTTAAGCCATAACTTTCAAATTTATCTGTATATATTAATTCAGATAACTTGGTGATTTATTTAATAAGATTGTTTTACATACACACATATAAATAACTAAATAATTCACGGAGAGAGTAATGCTTCTCGATTATTGGCATTTAAAATGTAATTATGAATCAGTCGCGGGTAACATTTCAATTACGAGAAATTATTCGCGTTTTGGAATCAATTAAAAATAAACGGCGGCCTTTAACAATCCACATTGCGTCACAATTAGTGAATTGCTTCATGAATAAATTAAAGTTACATTTGTTCATTAAAGCCAATCAAAACGGTATAGCTGAGTTAGTTCACGAGCAAATTGAACAGGAGTTGCGCTGTGACGTCACTAAGCGGCGCGCAAACACGAACAGAGTATAAACAAATAAACAGACAAACGGCTCTGATCCCTCTGTATACGTTTGCATTACGTGTTCCTTTGCGGGACGATGATTGAGGGGCTTCAATTGATAGTTTTCAGCTACCTAATACACTACTTTGACAGAAACGTACAAATTTAATGTGCATTTAATTAACAAAATAAATGTCGTTAGAAAATCACTACAAAGAAGTTAGTTCCTTTAACAAATATTTAGTAGACTATAAAAAAGTACTACACGAAAATCTTTTTAATTTTGAGATTTGATATCAAGTTGTGCTATAGATTATGCACTTAGGTACGTAAATAACATTGGCAATTAAAAGTGTTGATACAGTATGTTGCAGACTGTCTCGAGTAGCGCAAGTTATTGCAGTCGGCTGATAACTGCTGTGATATCTCGCGCATTGCGAATGATTCATAGCACAACGCATTGCCAAGCGGTCGACGACACTGCAATGTGTGACATTGCAACATGTTAATAAAAATACAGCGTATCCGTAACGTACACCAAAAATATCACACTAATTTTGACATGATTGATAAACACAATACGAAGGCGATTGTGACAAATATTCGTGCTAGGCCCACTAATGTATTTTGCAATTATTAAACTAAACATTAAGACGCGTAAGTGAATATGGTAGATTAAATATATCATTCAGGATCTACTGGAATTATATTTGCTTCTAATACAAGATTTTTTAACACAAATATATGACTTTAAATTTGCCTAAATTACTAAAGCTTTCTTATCAAATTAAACATTAGAAAATAATGAAATATATACAATCAAGTAATTTGTTACACTGTTGGAAGTCGCATTCACCTGAAACTACTAACATTCCTTGCTACGTGAGAAATAGATTTTTTCATCATTGGGAATTTTTATTGTTAGTTGGACGTAAGTGCAGATTTATCGTCGGTATAAAACTTACAGTTGCGCTGTTCATGGTCGTAATGCGACGTCAGAGCTCAAACTACGTAGTTCGTTCACTTGTAGTTTTTACATTGATTTAGAGCTCAATTTATAAAGCAAGTTTATTTTATGAACTATTTGTTTCATACTTTCATACGTGTATAAAGCGTGATAAATATAATTATACCTTAATTTACTTTAATATAAAAAGTCATATTTATGAATTTGCTTAATTTAACAAAAATGAAAAATGACGACAATGAGTTGGCTAGCTTAAGATGAAACCAAAGAAAATTTTACAAAGAACAAATATACGGACTAATTTTTACATACAGATAGATTCAGAACATTTTGAAGTCCCTTTTGAAGACACCTGTCTTGCCACAATACTAAACATCATATTCCTAATTTAAAACATAAACTATATTAAACAACATTACACGAAAATAAGATCCATTGTGTAGTACATCCTTGGTAACATCTAACAATAACAGGCTCCACGGGGAGAGAAAAAAGGTTGTATTCTGCTCGTTTAATTAGACGCTGAAACGCGGCTTCCTTTGAAATATTCCAAAAACCATAAAGTCTACGGAACCATTCGCCGGGCGCTAAGGCTGGCCTCGAACAATTCGTTATTTTTGTGAAAGCAAGCGTACTAATAATCATACCTTTTTATACGATTTTCAACTTTACCAACTTAAATATAAGGTATATTTAAGCATTAAAGAGGTTTGTTGTAACTAAAGATACGGTATCAATTGTATTTTCATTATTCAAAACACATTATCACCATTGTAATGTTATACAAATTTTCATATTTATGAAATGTAAAACTTATTTACAACTGCGTCTTAAAATACGAATATTTGCACTATTACTATTCATTAAATTAAAATATATCATTTTAAACTAAAGGTGCTGACATTTTCCCACAGAAGCAAACAAAAGAAAGCTGGTAGGCAGTGTCACGCACGGCTGACTGTGTCGACCGTCACCCACAATACTTATTTTGATCATTTGTGGTTACATTCAATATTATAAAAATTATTTAGGAAAATAAAACAAACAATAACTTTAGTAATACCTACCGACAACCCAATTTCTAAAGTTATACTCTCAATATGAGAATGACTACGATTTAAAATGAAATGGTAACTAGTAAAAGTAAATACATTTGTTTAATTGCGTTCAATAAATTTATTAAAACATTTAAAGCACCTACGACAACAATTTCAAAGTAACGCGGTCAAACAAATAACACGTAATACAATTAAATAAACAAAGCCTGACTCGACAGAATTAAAAGAGCCCATTCAGACTCCCATTAAGGCCTACGACCTTATTCCTAATGGTTTCGACCTCGTGGATCGTATTAGAGGCTTTTCAAACACTCCGCCGTCCTCGGTCGAGTCCTCACTCGGCTTTTGATAGTTAATTAAACGTCAGGAGGGAAATATTCGCGTCATTAGGAAAACTCGAGACGCTGCAGCCGCGGCCGGAAGCGACGTCGCCGCTCCCCTCCCCTAGCGCCTACCCCCGCTTCCGCACGACACTTGGCACCTACCATATGTCTCCGATATGATATTTAATATAATAAGTATACATTTACTAATATAAACGATATCTTACATGCAGACCTTCAAAAATACTTGACTGTTTCTATCATCAGATGTTACCCATGAGTAGAGAATTAGTTTGAGTAGTAATACATTCTTTGTTTATTTCACATTTGAAAAATATTTTATATCAATAGAATTTACTATAAATCTGTCTTGAATATAAATTAAGTGTCGAAAAAGTAAATGTTTACCAGTTCATTAATCGAGATATCATAGTAGTGGACGCACGCACACCGTCGCGTGAAACAGCAAATATTTCTCGTGAATTTGAATTCACGCCAACCGATGAATATTGTTCATTGCTATTTAACGCCACTGAGAACTTAGATTGCCTTAAAAAAAACTGCTGCAAAAAAAAAAAATTGCACAATGTATTTTTTGCTTCGTATCCTATATTCACGATGAGACATAATAATTTAAATACTTTCATATCTTTATGCCGTATAAAACTTAGAGGAATAAAGCATTAAAAACACTATTCCAATCACCATAAATTAAACCACAAACAACTATTAATTAATTTAAATTAAATGAGGTTACGTCTAATTGTATTGCTAATTTAACACCTCCGAAGCCTTTGTTGCGTGCTGTTATATTTGATTCTATATGGTTATGTCAAACGTAACGCGGTTAACCATAATTTTCTTAATATTCAGTAATAAATTAACACGACCACTTGGGACACTTTATTAAACCAATGCTTGATTGATAGTGCATGATTTCGGCTTTTATTAATCCTTTGGGTTTACATGGCATGATATAATAAAATTGACAAGTGTTTTATACAAATTTATTCTTTATTTGTTTGCACAAAAGTTACTATTTACAATGGTATAATGCAACCCATCAGTTAATGATGTTTGCGATTAAAAATTTTAGACATGATAGTGATACCAACATTTTTGAAGCATCACTTAAAACATCAATGTGCCCGTATTCAACATCCTTTACCTCCTGATAGGGTTTCGTCCGGCCTCTCGAAAGTTCCCATGTTTTTTATAATCTGACAATTAGGCAATTTTTTTTGTACCACGATGCTTAGTTGTCTGCCGCGTAACAACAATTATGCACATATTTTGGAAATTTGAATATGGAATTAACTATTTTTTTAATATAAGGATACCCTTATTTAAACTAAAGTAAAACGGAAATATATTTCATTGGATTTATATGATTTTTTTTTATTGAGTTGCGGTTCTTATGAGAGTTCCGACATGGACGAAATGCTCGGAGAAGTATTACAAAGGCACTTCTTCCTTGACCTCTTTACGACTTTTTAGAAGGTGCTAGTTCTAATATGCGTACGTGCTGGCGCCTCAATGGCCGCGATAAAGAACCTCAGCCCTCCCCACCCCGCACCGCGGGCCCCGTACCCGGACCCGCGTGGGCTGGTCAAAAATATAAAGGGCCAAAATTAAATTCCTTGCGGTCCATAAAGTATAGAATTACGTCATTATACGTACACAGAATTCTCGCTTTTTATTCTCTGTCTGCGAAGTCATTTTTTTATACAATATTTTCGATTTTTAACGCTCTTTATTCAGAAATTATTCGTGATATTTTTTTTAAACTTGATCCGATATTGTGTGTTACAATATGTTTTTAATTTTTTCTTCATATTTATAACATTTCATATTGTTGATAGCAGTAAAAGATGTTATTGACATGGCCTGGATATACTCGTTTCAACTCATCAAACATTCTAAGACTCAATACAGGGAAGACGCCATTGTTCCGTTTTAAAGTTTGAGAGATCTAATGTCGCGTGACGGCGGCGCGGGAATTTTGATAATCCCCGCGCGAACGATTCTCGACCTTAAATCCCGAGTAATTCAACTTAATTTAATGGCACATGACGAGCGAGCGGAAATTCGATTGTGGTATTAGATTGAGCCATTTTAGACCTTAGCACTGATAGTTAAGAATTCAATTTGATCAACGCGAATAACACATGTTCGCACGGGGAATTCGTGAGATTATAATAGGTCATTGTAGATGCATCCCTTAGATTTAGACGAGATAGAACTCTTCTTCTTGTATATATAAGGTTTATTTTTGTTGCATGTAAGCATACTCTAAGGATGGAACCGCGGCATATGCTTAAAGTTCCTAACATTTTCATTTAATGGTTGAACCGTTGTCTAAAATTACCCTGTTGTGTCGCGCGGCATCACGACTGTGTGATCGAGGCGTCTTCAACGTTTCATTATCTTATATTCTCATTATTTTACCACATTTTCTCTACAGCTTATAACGAATTTTCTCCTGCAAACGTTTAACTTTCGACCATTGAATTAAGTGGCATTGAAAATGTAGTCAGCTTGAATCTCTTCCATTAAGTCTATATGTAAATATTAAATGATTACCTTATCGATAAGCAAATTTATGTTTGTAAACTTTCTAACTTTAATTGTGTTTGTTTTCAGGTGAGTCGCAACACAATGGAGATGGCTGCGGTTATAGTTATATAAGTGAGTAGAACAAATTAAAACTAGTAATAAATAGATATACAGTACAAGAGCTTAAGGCAATGTACAACATTATAAGAATTAAGTTTAGCAAAATAAGAAGTCTGAAAACCGAATATTGGTTGTCATTTAATTTATATGCATATTTTATGAAATGTAATTTTTCTTACTAACGAAATAATCAAATGTAAAAAGAGATTTTTTATTCAATATAGAGAATTCAATTCGTATAAAGTCTTGTTCCACCTTTCAAGATATTCCTTTCAAGTAGAATTCCTTAGTTTGATTATGCTTTGACGGAAAAACAGTCCCGCGGAAGATTTCCAAGTTTACCCGACGTCCGCTAACTCAATTAATAAACTTTGGTTTCGCCGGAGTCCGTAAACTATTGGTTATATTGATAAAAGTATATTTAATGTCGATGCTCTACGTTTTAATTTATTTACTGACAAGTTACTATCAACTATTTACTGTTATTATAAAATATGTTATCGTGTAAACTATTATGTAAAGTATGTATAGTGTCAAATTGGTTGTATATTGTAAGGATGCTATGCAGTTATTTTATAATAAAAAAAAATAAACTCTTTCTAAGATCTCAGTGCCATTATTATGGTTACAACTTATGAGGACACATCTTACTCTTACTAATATTATAAATGAGAATGTTTAGATGGATGGATGTTTGAAGGTATCTCCAGAACGGCTAAACAGATGTAGATGAAATTTGGCAGGGATGTAGAACATAGTCAAAGAACACATAGGCTACTAATTAAGTTTCTTTTTCATTCAGCGCGGCCGAGTTGCGGGCGAGAGCTAGTTTCATACATTATTCCAGTCGAGGACGATTATTTCCTACCCGTTTGGGTGAAATGTCATTTGTCTGACAATGCACAATTAGATGGTTACCATGGCAACATATTTATGTATGCATATGTGCCAAATTGTAGCTTGTTTAGTGAAAATATGCTGTACGACATCCCAGCTGTGGTTACTTGAAATTAGTCTGACAAATGACAGTAAATATGCATTAAATTGGACAATTAACTAATTTATATAATGCAACATAATAATAGCATTTCTTCAATTATGTATCTTTTTAAGTTATAATAAGTAAAAAAATATTCACTATATTTTTTCATATTTTACGTTAGTATTAAGTAAAAAATACTCGCTTAAGTATAGGTAAGCCTCTTGAGATCGCTTTGTTAGATTTTCAGTACTTTTGTGTATCAAACTAAAGGATAAATTTACTTTTGTATCTTACTTAAAGTAGACACAAGGGACGATAAGTAACCTCTAAGTTATAGTATTTTCTAGTTATTCTCTAAAGACTAATAAACGAGCATTAAAATATTTGTTCGAATTTATTTTCATACTTCGACTTCTGAATATCCTATTTTCTTGTTCAAAAGATATAAAAATTTACACACTGACAAGAGTATTAGAATCTGGAACGCGTGTTGTTTAAAAATAATTAATTACGATCATACTTTTATCATCATCAAAGAAAAATAATATTATGTCCTTTAGTAAAAAATATTACAAATTGGTTTATGTTTTAGGTAGGTTGTTACTAGTATAGTAAATGTCTCAAACATTTAATGAACATTATGAAAAGGAAACTATAAAGTTTGAAAACGCAAGCGAAATAAGGTTAGCGTTACGTTAGTTGATATACGGCGACTTAGTAAGAAAACTGACCCGTAACGCAAACGGGCACAAACTGCAACTCCGACTGGCCCGCCTCGCATTTCCAATTCCTTTCACGTCTCGGCGTGTCCGCATATCTTCCTACTTTTTCCCACTTACTGAACTTTTATTGTGCGTCCTTTTCTCGTCTGCATTCGATTGCAGAGCCGATTTTCAGGTCTCACTGATGCTGGCATTTGTTTCCTCTCGCATAGAAAACTTCTGATTTTATATTCGACGTTTTCGGTTCGTTTTTTTGTACGATTTTTCACTTCGAAGCCGTGTTTAATATCGACACATTGGCAGAATGTTTGGATAAAACGTTAATAATTATTTAAGAAAAAACGCACATATTAAAAATTCTCACAACCTACAATACCTTAAAACTTTGAGTTTTAGGAATTGATTTTAGACAATTTTCATCATTGATTTTTTTAAACCATAAAAATTTTATTTAAATTTTCTATCTTAGTTATGTGATCAGACAATCATGCTACACAGATTTTTTTTTATTAATACCAAAGAGTATGAGTTACTCATTATATGTTTTTTATTTCAGTTATTCATCCTCCAAGAAAGGACATGGTCTGACGGTGAAGGTATTACTAACCCTTGTTGCATTACCCGCCGCTTACTACAATCCTAAACGCACTTATAATGATAAAGGTCATTCCACACTGTGTAAATGTCTGAACACTGCTTTATAAATTTCACTTTACGTATAACATAACTAAAATATTCCTATGTATTCGTATGTATATAATAAATTAATCGTACTGTATAAATATTAGTTTTATTAAATGTAGAATAATAATTGTAACCTATTAATTATTGTTGTTAAAAATATTGCGGATCGAAGCATGCCTGCTGAAATATTCTAATACAATGCTGGTATGGCTTATACTGATATATTAAATGTGTATTTAAACCATAAATAATAGAAAAGTAGTTAAACAGCTTATTCTATTTATATGGAAAGTAAAAAGTACCTATTCGTAGCAGCATATGTATTGAAATTTTAGATCGGTTTGTTCCTTGAGTTCAATTAATATTCTTTTTATGTTTTTCCTAAATTTTTTCACTAAACTTTATCTATTTGGGTAAGTAAAATATTTGTTTCTTTATACAATTGAAAAATATAATACAGAAAAAAAATATAGCTTTTGAAAATATTCATTTCACTAAAAGAAATACGAAGAGGTTAAGAAATATATTTCGACTGGATAAAAACCGAGTGCTTTCAGCGAACGAGAATCTAAATCTGAAAGAAAATATTTCAGTGGAACACAAGCTGGTTGTAATTATTCCCCTTTTCGCTTTCGCCCCCCTCGGATCGGAGGCAAGAATCGCTCTCGAGGCCACACCTTTGAAAAATATGGTACCTCATAACTCTCCAACACAAAAAAGCGGTAATTTAATGCGATCCCTTAAAATAATATGTAAAAATACGCGCCCTGGATGGGCTACTCGGCCCATTTCGGACGATTTCGGTCAATTTCGACCCGTTCCGACCATTAAGGGGCCCATCTTTCGCGCCGTTATCTGGCCCCCGCGAATAAATCGTCATATTATTTCTCCGTGCGAAATATTATTTTCCATATCTAATCAGTGGGTCGAGAAATATTGAGGCGATATGGGAATCATGTTTATGCGTTACATCGACCCTGAAGGTGGAAATATTGGCGAGGCCTCGTACCTCATGTTAGGGTGAATTGGAGCAGCCGTTTTATGTCTTAGGTTATGAATCCAATATCTTAGATAATGTTCCTCTTATTGAATATTACGCCACTACCTCTATCTTCTGTATGTTCATCATTTACTCTCATACCGTACCTTTATTATTCTCTTTCCTATATAAACTTTAGTAATACAAGTAAATAGCTTAACTACTTCTTACTAAAACTGTTTCCCTCAAGTGAATGAATAATTACTTATTTTAAGATTCATCTGCGTTGGAATTAGTAATTATAATTTTAAATACAAAATGTAGTCTAAAATTTGCTGAAAATCAGCGACGGTCCGGTTAATGAGTAGTTGGACGATTTGAACGTCTCAGCAAATCCCGTTACGGCTTCCATTACTGACGTCGTCTGAGAAAGGCTTTTAAATTTCAAAAGCGCCCTACGAAACTCGAGGCAAGTGCTCGACGAGTCGTCCGCGGTGGCTCGACTCGAAGATTTTAATCAAGAAATCTTTGTCGCACGCTTAATCAAAGGAGAAACTTAAATAGTTGGGCACGTCATCGCCGGACACTCGAAACGTCGCTTCGCCCTTCTACTAAATGTTGATGTTTCATTACAAAGATATTATTTGATACACATCAGGTTACGAAATTGTACTACATATTATGCAATAATTGTAAAGGAACACTTTCACATAATCGTATTATTATTTATGTTTAATCACACTTCATACTGATATTATAAAAGTGAATGGATAGATGGATGTTTGAAGGTATCTTCAGAACAGCTGCACGGATCTCGCTGAAATTTGGCACACACGTAGAACACAGCCTGGAAGAACACGTACCCTACTAATTAAGTTTTTCTTTAATTTCGCGCGGACGGAGTCCAGCTAGTGTAAATGTAAATGTTTTTGTCGTTGGCAGATGTCATTGTAGGCGCTAAACAGTCAACCTAAGACACATGTTGACACTCCGACCGACGTAAATACTTTTGTGTTATCGCGTAAATGAGTAGATGTATATTTTATAAAGTATTAATTAATTCTTTAGTTAAATACAACAATATTCGCTTCAATACATTGAATAGAAAGATACAATTCATAATTGAATCAATTATACAAATTTGATTCATTGAATAAAGTTACTGTAGAATTGTAATTTGTCAGCAAATTGATTTAAAGTATCTTAATGTAAAGACGTCATTTACATTTGACGCTCTAACAGTTTGCTTCGAGTTTCTGTTTTAGAATTTATGATTATTTGAAATTAAATATTATTTTCATGATTTTCTTTTATCGATACAACGAAGTATGAAGTCTTAAGATTAACTCCCTACTTGCACACAGATATATAATCTAGCTAAACATATTTTATATATTTCAGATGCTCGAAATTCTCGTATCGATAAGAAATATTGATCAATAATTAATACGAACGGCGAATGAACGGCTTTAATATTAAAGCGAATATTTCCACTTTAACTAAAAGGAATTCCGATAGGGACCCTCCATATACACTACTAATTAACCGTTACCCAATTACAAAAGCCTTCTGTTTAAATATTGATACTTTATTACAATGAGGTAAGAAACTAGACGAAGTTTTTGGTATCGATTTTTATAGCATCGAGTACGTACGGCGTAGAATCGATTGTATTGTGTTACATTTGTGGACTATGCGGTCACACCGCGTCTGGCTGCGGTTTAGGCAATTTTAGTCCTTATTTGTGGACCGAATTTAACAATTAGCTACCAATTTAAACATAATGTGTTAATATAAACTCTAAGCAGATATGTACATTTTATAATTTAAATTGTAAAAACACTACTTTTAGAAGTTAAAGGGAAAATAAAATGGCTGTAAAATTCTGGTATCTGTTTAAAAGAATGCCTTTATAAATTACACGAAGAAAAAGCGATGCTAGATTTTTAAAGGCTAATTTCGCGTGATCAGAGTACATTAGTCTTGCAACACAAACAGAACGTTCGGTATCAGACTGACCTGCGGAGTCCGGAGCCTTTTTCTCATTAAAGAGCGGAGTGCCGCTTCCGTACCGATAGTAGATATTCCCACGATCATTTAAACGACTAACCGGCCTAAATTAGAAACGTTTACTGTCTGATTTTTCCTTTTAACGCTTTTATACCTATTCTAGAGACATTTGGACAATTGATACCAATGACCCTTCTAACTTTATTTACTTAAAGAGGCTTATTTAGCCGATGTTAATACAAAGTGTAGTATAGTAATAGTGGCGGTGCTGCAAATTCCAAGTATCTTTAAATACGATTTTAATCCTATCCCTCAACCTTTGTCTTATTGCTACAATGCTGCTGGTAGATACAAACTCGTGTCATGTTATTAGCACTTTAAACTAGAAGCAGAGATATAGTTTTGCTTTTTCCTTTATAAATGCTTAGGAAAAGTCTGCCAAAGTTCATAGCGGAAAATCGTACTTTCATCTAAGGCTTTAAGGCTCAATAACTTGTGTCGTCGCGATCACAATTCGCCTACATAATACAGGTAGGCTAGCCCCTGAAAATGGAAAGTCCCGACCATGTACTCGACAATCGCCTTTAGCGTTTACTTTTCAAGTTTGAATTTTGCCTGCATAAAACACACGCCCAAGATAATCTTGTTCGGGAGTCATTTTTGACCAATTTCCCTCGGTATTGAAAAATGTTTTATAGAGGCTGACGTCACAAAGTCGTCTACTACCTTTGTACGTTGCATTTTGCTCGCTTTGGCTCTGTTTTCTATTCGATGCCGGCTTCGTTGCCATTATTTGCTTCCGAACGAGCCGACAATAGAACCTTGTAAATTTATGCGAGCAACTTTCGTCTTTATACAATTATTCAAGCTAAGCTTCGGGCGTTCTTAAGAGAAATTTTCTCTGTGAAATTAATTACAATAAATATCAACACAAACACCTGAACCTCTGCTTGTTTTGAAATTTCCAGTCGACGGATAAAGAACGGCGTTAAACAATTTCATAACGTTAAGGAAACGTTCTAATCTTATAAGAAATATGAATAGAAAAAAGGAGGTAAAATAGTCTACATTAACTTTTCAATAATACTTTAATATTTGGACTTATTTTGCGTTCATACAATTGTTTCTTACTTCATACACCATGAGATAACACAGTCGCGATTTTTTTCGCACAACTCACAACAAATGCAATGGAATGATTAAGTTTGGCAGACGCGACGCATTTTAATACGAAACAACTGCATTGCGATAGCAAATTGTATAATGACCACACCTCGGCGCTGCAGAGGCGACGCTCGCAGAAAAACGACAGCGAAAATTGCAACTGCAAACGAACGAGGGGGTACAGTTAAAGCGATAACTATTTAATTGTTCATTAATTACTGGAACGGTCGAATCAATTCTCTCGTTTATCGAAAACTTTTTCATTTGACTGTACTCGATTTTTAATTTATGCTCGCCTTTCCAACCTTTCTAGAGGAGGAGCGCGTAATATCGGAATTAATTTGTTTCCGATAAATTTTTAGTAGGAAATGAATATTTAGTTGAACTTTTACTTGGAAGAAAAGCGTAAGTTAATTTTAAATATTTTTCATCAAGCTCATTTTCTATTTAAATTCATATCTAAGTTGACATGTTATTATTATTTTAAATTAATAGTAAAATCTCTATCGCTTTATGTTGTTGACTGTACGCTCTATTTAAGTTTACTGAACCATGAAACATATGCGCGCATTTAAACAAGAGATGTCTATCATCGAGCTAAGCAATGACGCTTGCCTGTTGTCAATTATTACAAAACACATGTCACTCGGCTTCATAATCCCTAACGCGCGGGCATTAGGCGATGAAAAGCCAACAAGCTTTACAAACCACGGGGATGGTATAACGCCCATAAAGTTTGATTCACACGAGGGCAGGACAGTAAAGCAGAGCAGTAAACATTCCAGTAATGTAATTGCAGTAAGTCTAATAAGTGTGCATTCTAATAATAGCTGTACTTTACTGCCTATTTCTCTGCTTATCCATCCCTCGTATGAAACTAGAAGTCGCACACGTGGCAACAAACGATCGGTGAAGAGACTCCCGTAAATCAAACGAGTGATCTAAATACGTCATCGCAACAATAAAGATGGCAGCTGATAATTTCGAATTTGAAGCTCGCGCTGGCAATAAGAAGGCGGGTGATACACGGGGAATGGGTCCCCGAACGGCCGTTACCGGAGCGCGGAATAACGTCGCATTTTCACTGGCATTTTGATAAGGAACGGCTTTGCCCTGTCACGTTGTCTTCGCAGTAGATTATGAATTTGCACCTGTGTTTCTTTAATATTTTTTGTATATGTAGCACCCATATCATTTTATCCAATCGAGGTAAAAGCAGAGGTTTCTAGTATAGTCACCTATTATTAATAATAACAGAACGGGGGCTGACAAATTGTTTATTTTTAATATGATCATTCATCAACGTGTTAAAATTCGAACTTAACTTATTCTCTTGTTGGTTTATCTGTTCTAGTTCTACTACACAAATATTTTTTATCATGGTATACTAAATTTCATTCAAAATTTTTTTACGCTTGTTAGTCGACATTCAAACGACTGTTTGATGAAACAAAATATTTTCCGAAAGTAAGAAAGAAATAAGAATCACTCAAATTTGTGAACCGTGACATCAAACATCGAGCAACACTACAAAGTGGCTGGAGTCAAAGAGCTCGTTATGAATGAACTCGTTCCCTTGTAATTTATACACACTTACTCGTAAAAGGTACAATGCGTTCACAGATGCCATTGTGAGCTATGGATGAACGTAAACCACACATGTTCCTCTATTTCCAAACTGATCAAATTAGTGATGTGAAACGTCGAATACAATTTTAATGGTCTTCAACAAGAAGCTTCCCAAATATTTTCATATGAATTGATTTGTGGTGATAAAAATATATTAGCATTTTGCACAAGGACCTTTAATCAAATGGATTTGGGTTTAACGACCTCTTGATATAGGTAGCAGCGACTCTAAAATGTCGTTGTTCTTTAAGAAAAAGAAAGAAACGTTAAAAAAATGACAAAATAATCGATTTACTTTAAACGTTACAAAAACGCGTTATTCAATAGACAACACTAGTCGAAATAGAGACATAAAGATAACTTTACGTTCGTATTTTGGTCCGCGTCTGAGATATGCGACGGTTTATTGTTTAAAACGCGACAAAAGTTTTTTTAAGTACGCTTTTAGGTTCTCGGCTCACTCGCTTTCAATTCTGTATTTACGACTCCGCCTCTATACTCGTAGCTGGATTTGGAGTAAACTTTTGAACGACTTAAATCACCTGTCGAGTGATATCTTCGAAAAGTATATATTAATAGCATACTAAATTTTACGTGAATTTGTTTAAAAATTTGATTCTAACAAATGTTTCATTTTTGAAACAATAAACTAAATAGTACAGATAACTTGAATAAATATTACGCTACAAATATCTGTTTGGGCTTGGTGACAGACTAGCAATGACCCGCGACTTTGCCCGCAAATAAAATAAATATAACATTTGTGACTCCCCACAGTGAAAGAGTTATTTAAATTGGTTCAGAGAGCATATTCAATACAAACAAACAAACAAACAAACAAATCCTTACCATAGTAAGGTATAGATGATGAAGTAATTTACGAGAAAAACGAGAACGAAGTCCAACATTAATAGAATTATTTACGCGAATACAAACAATATTCTTGTCCTGTATTCAATTAAATTTATAAATAGCGTAAAATATTAGCTTCTCCATTTAAATGTATTCACTGCGACAAACCATCAGCTACCACCAGAATTGTGTCAATTCAGTCTAAGAATAAATTCCGGGAAGTAAAAATACGAGATCGCCTCTAAGGCGTCCCCGGATCCGCCTACGTGTCACCTATCCAGCCAATGTAGACCTTTATCGTAAGCCATTTAATCTACGCCTAGAGGTCCGAATACATTGGTCAATTGTATGCTCTCTATTTTTATTTCTATTTATCAACACTTTATCTTGCCACCAACGCTGCTTACCCCTATACATATCGGCGTTATGATATTGACACTTAAATGTGTAGTCCTATGGGATGAATTCACGACTTTATGGTGGGCCGTGTCACTTGTAACAGTTTATGGGCACCCAGCATCGCGGCGACTTTTAGGCCTTTTATCTCCCATCTCTGATATACATGTAAAGTGAAACCGATGTTTATATGCATATGGAAAGTATGTTGGCTATCTATAGTTGGCTGAAGTGCTCTACATTGATCACTGAAGATATCCGACACTGTGGCGGTTTACTGGCACAACACTAGTCTCATTAAAATATCGACACTTATGTCCCCTCACTAACACAGTGGGACACTTGACTTTGTAATGAAAGCGCGCCATTCGTGCGAAAGGATTCTTACTAATAATGTCTTAAAGTACTTAGTAATGTGTGAAAAAACATTGCGAAAATTATTTCATTCTGAACCATTTCATGTGTTTATACACACTTACATATGTTAAAGTAAGTAATAAACGGTTAAAACATCTATTAAAGCGGACTTTACTAAAATGTTCTAGTAAAAGAGAAACTTAGAAAATTTAACACTAATTTTATTTTCTCCAATTTCGGTACAAACTTCGCATACGCTGGCACTAAACGGCACACTACATCGACTATTACTAAAATGTTTGATACAATTCCTACATAATTAACCGTGTGACCGCCGGCGTTAGGCTGCTGCAAATTAAGGCAAATTCGTGCAATATTTAAAAGCATTTCATGAATTTCAATTGTATTAAATGCGGCCTCATTATTATCATGAAATGTGTGCAAACATTTGTTATCTAAATGTTTCTTATATTATTTATGTGTTTTTCAAACTATAGTTGTATTATTTATAGTTTGAATATATGTTTATTATGTATTATTTATTATGTCGTAAGTTTGTCTCCTGTGAATAATAATTAAGATCTTAATGGGAACAATTATATTTCTAGAAGTTAACTCGACGATTTAATGATCATTTTCAAAATTGTTAATTGGTAAGAACGAATGTTTTTAATACAAACGTAAAGGTTTACTTAAGAACAGACAGACGGACAGACAACAAAGATCCTATAAGGGTTCCGTTTTTTTTTCAAGGTACGGAACTCTAATTATCTATTTAAATTAATTTTATTCTAATTTAAATTAACAGAGCCAAAAACATAAAGCTGTTACATACGTTCACATCATTAACACAATACGATGCGTAATCGTTCATGCTACAGTAATTTTATTCCTAATTATTTCGCGGATTCGATTGGCGCAGAACAGAGCGCATTGGCAACAGCGGGCTTGTATTTTGGACTGGACATAAATTGGTAATGTGGCTTCGGTTCGCATCCGATGATTAATTGACCCGATCTGACCTCACAATTACTTCAATTATTTACCTCCGGCTTACTGCTACTGCGCCATTCGATAACTTCTCATCTAATTTGAATTACGACCGTTACTACCATTGTTGTATTTAATTACGATCGAATTTACATCGGTATGTTTTAATATAGACATTTGATATTTGTGGCATTTTTAGTTTTTTTTTCATTTAGATTTCAAAAATAGCTTTCTGTGAACACTAATTGACTTTTAACTAGCCTAGAAATAGATTAAATTGAAAAATCTAACAATACTAACATAATTTATGCTGTTCTAAAGATATGTTACTATGTTAAGATGTTAGTAATCGAAGATTTACTTTAAAATAAAAATATTATTATAAAAATAAAAAACATAGCGATTACATCGATTTAGATATAGATGAATATCATGTTTACATTTATTAATTCTAAGTCGTACAAAATAACTAAAAATTAATCGGAATGTTATCAACTGCGAAAGGACTGTATCACACGAGGTAATCGATCAAAAGATAACTTGAACGTTTAAACTTTCAACTTTATTCCCATCGATACGATCTAAGTTCTTCTGAAAGATCTCAGAGCGACTACGAAGATTTATTTAATTCAATTTAAACACTTTGTCTCTTCGTATTTTGAAGTTAAGCCGGCGACTTGTATTTATCTCAAATTGTAACATTTATTTGGCGTGTGTGCGTAAACATAAGGCAACGTCGCCTACATTACAGGGCCCTCGCTCTCCTTATTTCCTCCACTTTGTAATGCTCGAGCTTATAATTAACTAAATTAGATTTTGTTCGACTTAATTGAAACGTTATTCAAGTTTAAGCATCAAATTTCAAGAAAGACGACATAAATTGTTGTAAGATTTCAATATTAGGAAATTTATCTTTCTGTTATATTCATGATTACTGTAAAAACATAATTAAATAGGTGACCACGGAAGGCATCAGAAACATGGAGTGCACTCCCTCCAGGTGGGCTGACAACTCAGGACGTACTCGTTGAATGCGAAGGCGGAGGACTACATTCTGTGGAAGCCCTTTGGCCTGGTTTAGGCAAAAAAATGCTGATGTTCATGATAATGGTTTCTCATAAACTTTGAACTAATTAACTTTCATATATTGAGGTTAGGAAGGTCACATTTTAAATACACGTTTTCAAATACAAAATGTGCTACATAATAATTTAATTACTTAAATACTAAAATAAACGTTCTATGTACTTGACCTAGATATGAACACATACAATATAATGAGATCAATATTAGACAAGTTAAACAAATTAACAAGATGTAGTGTAACCGCTCGACATAAAGCTCTAAAACCTCACTTTGATGTTAGATTATTTGAAACATAAACAAGTCGTCTAATTAGCGGAGTATAAGCGGATCACAGCAGTTTTCGGTTAGTTCTAGTTAATCTATTGAGTTGGTGATTGATGTCTCACTGAGTGACGGCATTACGGTTTGTTGGCATTGTTTACGAAGTAAAATGAACAGCTTAGGAACACAATTGAACATATGGGCATTATATGATTTGAGCATAATAACATCTTGAATTGTTTAAACTGACTGAGATATTATTATAAACTAATTGACTAAGTTTTTTCCGGTTAAGACACCAACTAGGTTCCGACGCCCTTACAGCCGCGCGTGTGCGCCCTGGTCCGCGTCGCGAAGTCACTTGACCGCAAATACAACCTAGATATTTTTAGGCAATAGTCTAGTGTGTAAAAGTTTTGTTGCTAGTGTTGCAACCAAGAGCCTATGCTCTCTATGACATTCAAATTTAATACATTCCCTTTGATTATTACAATTGATTATGTCCGTTGTCATACGTCACCATTCGAACTAATTAAGATCATTCTACCGAATAACCCCGAAACGCAGTAAATTAAAACTTCTCTTACCCTTGAGAATAAATCTTGAAAGTCCAAGTTACCCATTGCAGTGACATAGGCTCAGAGTGGAGGCCAATCCTACTCCCTCGAGTGACATGCCGCCGCTCTGCAGCCAGTTTGACGCCATATGCGTCCATCAAACTCATGTAAAAGCGTTAATCCAAAAATAAATTAAACAAATCCAAGTCTTATCATCAAGATATAAGGTCAACTTTCAAATGAATCAGAACATCGAGGGTCGGAGTTGGTGTGGGGTGAAGTCCCAAAGGTGACCTGCAGCGGGCTCTCATCATTTCCCCATTGTCTCGTTAGACAAAAATCAAAAACAAACACTCGCAGTTGGGATTTTCGGATCTAAGTCCGAATGATTCGCGATGATTGTGCTGATCGCTCTATGTTGTTTATTTGGTGTGTTGCGGCCAATTGTGCCCACGGGATTAGAGGTCTTTGTGATATATGAAATGTATCTATAAATACAACTGGCTGTTTACAAAGGGTTACGTAATTTATTACTTCATCGACAAAATGACTTATGAAGCCCTAAACACGATTACGATGGAAATAATAATCGCAATTCAAAACAATTAACGTAGAGAATAATTTGTCTTAGTAAGAAGAATTTAAACATCAAATCGTTTACGTTATAATTAAAACTACTGTGTGACCAAAAAGAAACAAATAATATAATAACAAATCTTTTAAATTTTGTCTTCCGCATGCCAATTAAATTGCTCAACTCATTTGGAGTACAACTCCACAAAGGTCAAGAGCGTGCCTCTTTAATTATGTTAAAATGAAAATTATTTACGATTAATTTACCAAAATCAAACTGTTAAATTAATACGAAGGAATTAATTAGTAATTAATTAACAAAATATAATTTGTAACATTGAACACTGAATATTTTTTTTACATCTATTGTTGTTCATGTTTATTTCAGAAAAAGTGTTCATCGTAAATAATATAACAAATGGGGGAATAGACAAAATCTTTACTGGCTCGTTCAATATTTGTATGAGATTCATCGCCTCTATGCATTGAGTTACTAGTGATTTCTTCGTATGGATAAATGTAATTCCTCGTTGGAATATTGCGTCTGCTATAGTGTCGCGTCGCCGCCGCACGTGATCACAATACAAACAGACCGCGTTGTTTCAGCCTCTCTTTTATGTCTATCATTTATTCTTTCGATACGCGAACGTCAGCATTTGACAACTACAGTTCATGGCGAATAAATTTTCGGTGAAATTGCTCGACTAAGATTGAGTTACGACTGTGGAAGGCGCCTTTCGACTCGGCTGTTTTGCTTGGGCTCGATAGATTTATCGTTTCGCCTTATTTTTATAACGTCCACGTTTTGCAAACACGCCTAAAGCGAAAACTTTGCAAATAAATATATTTACTCGTACAAGAAAGATATAAAACAATTTCACACTGAAGTAATCATTTATTTTATAGAGCAGTACGTATTAAACTACTTTCATGCTAATAAAAAGGTACAGCTTTTTTATTTTATAGCCGCTGTGAGTAAAACGATGAAGCTCAAGCCGTCCTCAACCTTAGCCCTTTTTATTAATATCAGACAGAGCATTTTAATTTTAATAAAACTGAACACCGGCACGCCCGACCTATTTGTCAACCTTCTTTACTTTTGCTGGCATGAAATCATACACTCCGCAAAACAGTCCCTATCCACAAGAGAAGCAATCGAAAACGTACTTTTTTAGTACACTTCTAAGAGATAAATTCGATTGTTAACTCTGCAAACGTATAGTATAAAATGTGAATTCGTCGCGACCCAACGACTACGATTTAAGCTTTTCTTCTAAAGTAATAAAGGTGTGTTTTATTTGCGCAACGACAGATTATATTTGGGATTTGGATGGCGAAACACGTAGGTACGCCATCGCTCATGTGACAAATTTGTACGTTTGCCTTAACGCGGGGCATCGTGTTTAGAATATTGTATGAACAGGTACAATTTAAAATCTTATAGATTTACATATTCAATTTACTGTAAGTAATTTTAAGGGAACAGATTAAACCCATTACCGACGTACTTTTTATCATAGACGCAAGGTAAAATTTCTTTAAAATAAGTTTACATTTCACGTCGAACTTCCAAGTTTATATAAGCAAAAGCATGATTTACCCTGTTCCTACTTTATAAATGATGGTCACAATATATTTTTGTCTTTGATATCTAGTCCACAATAAAGGGGCACTCCCATCATAATCATGTTTTTGTTTCTTTTGAGTACACAATATTTTTAAAATTAAATCTATTTTCAGTTATTTTTTATTTCGATGTAAGAAATTATGGTACAAACTGCCTACCTCCCCAGAGGCAGTCAGTTTGTCGGTTCGTTTGTAAGACTTTGTATGATTCAAACTGTAGTTTCTTTCTTGTAGTAACGAAGATCTAACAATACGTGCGTGAAGGGATTCGCGTTTATTTGTAGAATGTTTTCGCGGATTCTTCTCGGAGGTTACCCCTTACAGCTATAGACGTGATTTTGCTACGAAAGCGACTTGCCAATTGTATATTTATGAGCTCACTATTTTGTCGAATTGTATTTTGCCGTAATTCGATTTTGTTGTAACCGAATTTTGTTTTTGCATATTGTAAGAGGCCGGATTAGAATATTTATTTGTATTTCTTTTAACGTTTTGACTCATTTATTTGTATTAATATAACACAATCTGTTTCTGCAATTACGGAATTGCAGATGCGTTACCTGCTTTTAATCGACAGAGAAGAGAAAGAACAGGGCGGGACTTCTTCCTTTCCCATACTTTCCTTAAAGAAAACTGAAATAAAATGCGTAGTAGAACAAGTAAAAAATTAAGTAAATTTAAATTGAACTGTATCATTATGACATACCGCGAAATGTTTATTCAAACATAGAATGAAAAAAATCAACCAAACCCTAGCATTTCAATTGAAAATATAAACTTTAATCAATGTGCACCTCAATAAGCGTTTCCCGCGCCAAGTGAATTTAAAGAGAAACAAAAGTTTGAGAGAATCCTGGAAAAGAATTTGAGAGGCACGAGGTAAAGTCATCTACGTTCGTGGTATTCCAGTTAAAGAAAAAAAATCGTATAACTCTCTACGGGTTCTAACGAATATTTGTTCAAATACTACATACACGATTTGTTAAAAAAAATCAACTGATTTTACGACACTTAGAGGGAGAATACCAAACGATGACATCTCAGTCGTCTTAATATTTTCATCCGTTTAGGCTATACGTGGTCACAATTATCACCGCCCTGAGTCAATTGAGCAAAACTTTGAATTGTCTAACTGTTCGTAACTCTAAACTAAAATACAGGTTGGAATATATTATTACAACATTTATAGTTTTGCTGCGTACAAGTCTTTCAATATATTATCGTTTTAGAAGAGGAATACCGACAACGACTCTGACTGTACGCAGCGCACCGCATAGCTGCAATGCGGAGCGCTGCGCTGTCATTATGAGAGGCCTGCTCTCTGCACTCGCCACACAGGGGGTTGCGTTTGGCAATAAATAATACATTGCATTAATATATTACAACAAACTTTTGGTCATTGTATTTATTATTTCTATTAAACTATAATTAACAACAAAGGCCTTTAATATGAATATTTTTATTAATCGCCTCCAAAATTACTATGCTTCGTTATATTTAGCAAAAAAATAACAATAGTACCATTTTATGTAATAATTCAGGCAACGCAGTTAAAGTATTAAATTAGAAAAGTTTTTTTTTCTATCTTATTATTTTTAAATTTAGAACATGCTGTATCACCAGTCACCACGAAACGAATATCATAATCATATTTTACAAACGAAACACCATAAAAACATACTGGCTGGTTTTTTACCGGTATTAAGTAAGTAATCGAAATATGCTTGTATTCTTTTGACTCATCTTAGAACTGTAAATCATCGAAAATTAACTACGTAATTGTTCAAACGGCAAACAATGTTATAATTATTAAAATTGACCGGTCATCGTTTATCAGCGCGGACGTCCTGCGCCAGGGTATCGCGCCTTATCACCGCTAGAGGAAACAGTCACTGCTTTTATTTATGTTAGTCCCCTTCGCCCACGCTTCATACATCGGATTCTAGAATATCCACAGCTTCGATTCGCGAATATTTGCGTTTTATTCAGTTTTGCGAGATCGCGCGTAATGCGTTGCGTTTTGGTTGTTTTGGAAAATTTTCTTATCAAGTTTTTTTAAAGTGCTATTAGTCTTGTGCAAGTAAAAGTGAAAATATTTTGGATTGTTTTCACTAAAGAACAGGTAAATTCAAAATTAGATATTTCTGATTAAGTACACAGTATTAAGTTGGTTTCTGAGGTCAAAATTTATGTATAAATCATATCGTCATCCCTGCCATCTTTGACAAAATACAATATGTTTTATAAAGGCCTTAGAAACCTATGGTAAGTTGTCCAATCATAGGGGATCATTAAGCAAAGTATCGAAAAGGAATGAACTAGTGTCGGCTGAGCGCTCTTACAGCGGCAAGCGAAAACTTTTTAATTTAAAGCCAACATCTCAAGATGCCTTGTTCAAAGGATTCGAATTAAAAAATAGTTTGGACTGTACCTCATTACTGGACTACGTAATTGAGTATGCAGATTTTATATGAAAAATGTTGAAAGAAAATATTAAGCCATCTATTACAACTATTCGAAACACGTAAAAGTTTGAAATTCCAATTAGACTCAACAGCAATTGGTATTACTGCTTATTTAGTTTTTTTTTTGTGGCAGACGCGATTTATTCAACGGCAATGCATAAAGAAGTACAAGTTCATTATAGTTTCTTATATTAATATAATTAGGTAACTTAAACTTTTTTGTGTTAGAACTTTACTGAACATAAACTTTGCAATAGCCTATATTTATGTAAGTGGCATGCGCTTCACAATAGAACATTTTATTCCTTTTGTTATAGTACTTACTATAAATAAGTTTAAGATAGAGAAATATCCTAATAATACAGTCTGTAACTCTCCTAAGTTACACCTAATCAAATAACCACAAAACTTATTCAATACGATAATTAAAGACGCAATCGGAGAAACCCTTCACAAAGGAGATCCAAACAAAAAGGACAATGAGCTCGTTAGAGGAGAATTTTTGCCAAACCTCCCCCAACGAGTCGAGTGGGCTCCAGTCGGAGACGTCCGGATAAAGAATGCTAATTGTAAATAGATTACAAAAGTCGACTTGAAGTTTTTAAAAAATACATTTTTTTCCTGCCAGTACTTTTTCTAATCAACTTACAAGTGTTTCTTCCATTCTAAATTTAATTTTCAATCCTTTATGGTTTATCAAAATAAATTTCGTTCTTCAAAGATAAAATTTACATACTTTTAGATTGTTTCAATCGCTACTTTTAGTTTTGAAACGTATATTTCAAAGAGGGTAGCTTTAGTAGTGAAAATGAGTTTATATAAATGCTATTTCACATTCGAGTAATTTCTATTTGCGTAAAAACACAAGTTTAGCGGCACAGCCAGGAATTTGGGTCGGAACTTAAATTCTGCAAGTAGTAACGTTGCGTGTTTATTACTTGTTTTAACAATTTGTGTCTCAATTCTTTTAATTCAAACTATTAAAATGATTTAATATACAACCTACCTATACTATATAAACATAAATAATGTCACAACTTAGTAAAACATATGAAGGTTTGAATTTAAATATGAAGATATATTTTTCTCATGTGTAATTGATAATTTCCCTCGTACGAAGTTGTCGTTGGATTCAAAGGAAACTGTAATAATAATAATTCCTTATAAAGGTATTTATGAACGTAAAAATCTCAACGTATATGTAAAAAAAAATTGTCGCAAAGTCGACAGTCTTTCATTAAATAGCGAGCTTTTTGATACAGAGTTAAGCCTCGAGTATTTATTTGCGTTTCGGGAGAAAGACGCAGTATTACTTAATAAAGGTCTGCGTACATCAAAGCCACGTACGGTGATTACAGGTAAATGAATATTCGGTCACACCGCTCTAATATTTTTTCTCCTTTCTCGTTTATAAAAGTTGTATATATTTTCTTTCGCATTATTAGATTTTCCCACAGTACATGTAATAATTTAAAGTATGGGACTTAATTAAAAAAAAAATTACGATTAATGCGATGATCACGTGCCAAATTTAATGGACAATTTCTCTGGTTTAAAGAACTAAGTTACACTTAACAAGTATATGTTACTTTGTAAGTCCCGCAGCTAAATGTTAAATAAACAAATATGATCTTAAAATATCGGGTGAATCAGATGTTTCCCTTAATATTCGTATGTGTTTATTGTCGATATTTTATTTAGAAAAAAGGGGAAGAAAAAGGAAAGATAATTTCCATTGTATACTTTATCATACACCGAAGCTTTATTATTTCTAATTACATCCGCTGTTCCTGCTTGGATTCTTTTTTGTGGCTTCCGCGCTTTTGTTATTTGTTTTTGATCGGGTTTCTTTCAATCTCTCGCAGGTAATAAGTAATGTACGAAACGATTTTTGTCAGAATCTCAAAATGTATTGCTATTATACGCTGTTCATATTACCATCTTCATTATGTTTATCGACTTGGATTTTTTAAAGTCAAATAATTTGTTTTAAGTGTGTTATTTCAAGTATCATATTACTATCGGATTAGTCTTCTTTGTTTTAAACACAATATCGAATACTCCTAAAGTTAACCACTTTTGAAACCACAAGCTTCTCACGGTTCACGGACTTTAGAGAATCTTATACGAATGTAGAAACCTTATAATGATAGCCAAGAAATTGTTTTTTAAAGGTCAGGATTTTTTTCACGATATTATTACCATATTATTTTTCATTTTATTTAATAAGATTTAAAATTCGTATGAAGCTGACAAAAATTTTTCGCCTTTACGATATTACTGGATAGGAGATATAGCATATCCCCGTGTAAGCCATAATATCTTAATAATATTTATTTACTAAATCATCTAAAGTTTTATGTGCTCAACAGCCTCGGTCCAGGTCTTTACTTTATTTATAACCTCTCACTGAGTGGTAATAAACATACTTGTATTGTTTGTGTCAGGCCTGGGCCGACTGCAGCCGTACGGCTCTGGCAGCGGCTCCAGCAGCGGCAGCGGGCGGCGCCGCCGCGCGCGCGGCTTTCCCCCCTCGCCTCCCTCGCCCGCCGCACCCGCCACACCCACATCGGCATCCGACAACGCCTCTGACGCCACGCTCACCGACTCCGAGCTGCCGCTCGCCAGGGACTCCACTCTGCTCGTGCATAACGGTCAGTATTCTTTGTTAAAGACATCCTTTTATAACCTCCAGAAAAGGATTTCTAAAATATATTCAGGACACAGAATAATACATATGGGATAGGATCGTGCAACGGACAGAACCACGATTTCTCAACGTAATATAGTAAACGTAACATTTATACATAGACGTGATCAGTTCGTTCTTTTACCTGCTCATATTACTATGAAGAACAAAAAACAATAAGTATCGAGTTGGGAACGTGAGAACGTTTGAAACATATGATTGGCGAAAACAAAAGCGAAATAAAGATCAATTCCGATGAAACTCAAAGAACATTCGACATGTAAAGACTAGAAGCATAACTGTAACGCCCGTGTTTCATGGCACTCTTTTATATTCTACAAAGGCACAGAAACACGCGGACATATGAGACGCGATGCGTCGATACTTAGTTTGAAACAACTTCCATATTTTGTTGTACATTTTGAAACACCTCTGGAAGTACGAACTTTGTTTATATCGAAGTCCTATCTTACTGATTCCGTTTTATTTCCTTTGTGGAAAGATAAGATTACAATTCTGTACACGAAGCTTCTAAATAGCTGGCTAAAATAAATAGGAATGCGCAGAGAGTGATATAATTAAGATAGACATTGCCTATTCATAAAAACAATCAACTTGAATTAATGTAATACTTCATTGAACGTACTGCGAATTCTGGAAACCGGACCTTGTTAATGTTATATGAGTAGATTGTAATGGTTATTAAAAAACTTCTCCTCTAAAATACGCACCAGGACCAATTTGTTTTACATGCCAGAGATTAAACGGTAATTGTATCTTGTTATACAAATGTTTGGGAAACATTACCGATCCCATCGCATGTTTTCAATGTTCCCGGTAACTTTTCCAACGGTTTTCGGGGACCCGTGTTTGTTTACGTTTAGTTTTTGGGTCACAATTTAAACTATCGTTGCTTTTATATGTCGTTTAGCGGAACATCCGTCCAGCGCCGCATGGCTTGTACATCTGACCTTTTGTTTACCAAATTTATTTTGCTTCTCTCGAATATTCCGGGATAATTTGTAAGGGTATAATTAAAGTGGTGTTTAATCTTTAATTTCGGGTCTAGTGACATTAGTTTACTTCATTTTATGCGGCACCTTCATTAAAGTAAGTACTTTAATCCTTAGACCCTTGTTTCTCGTGTAGTTTATATGTTTATTTGAGACATTAGGCATCTTTAACTTTAATAATATTGTCTAGATCTGAATAGAATCGTATTACATCTACAGTTTATAGTTTTTATTATTTACGAGCAGTTACCCCGTCTGCGCAGTAATTAAATAAAACTTAATTATTAGTCATGTGTTCTTCCAGACTATGTTCTACATGTACTATACTAAATATCTATATCTGTATGCTTGAGACCTTCTAACAAATATCCATTCAAACGTCCAAACTTTCACGTTAAAAATTATTATTCTTCGTAATTTTTAGCAAAAAGATATCCAAAGAATAAATAACCTCTTATTATTTATTTCTTGTTGTATTGTAACTTTCGTTGACTTCCATATGTTTACGTTCTTTATTTAGAACTACTGTCTTATTTATGAGTGACTGAAACAGTAGTTCGAGGGAACTCTTCGAGGATCGTCGACACGCCTAATTGATATCGAAACCACTAACATAAATCGGAATGACCTCAAATACTTCACACTTTAATGGCAACTATACTCAAATGGATTCTAATTTTATAAACAAAACTCCCATATCACAGATCGTCCGGATTCCCGTCGTAAACGAGCGACAACTCGTAAAATGGCTGCCGGGCGGCGAATGTGTTAAACAATTTGATATGCGGTAAAAACGACGTTTTTATACCGCGATATTTCGGTAGGCATACAAGTGTCGCCTTTAATTGCCTCCATTAAAAGAATGTTTGTGACGCACCGTCGAACGATAGATGGATTTGAATGCGTTCCTTTTTACCAAATACACTCTATATTAGCTGTCCCTTTCAGCAATGTGTGGTAGAAAGAGAGAAGTGATGTTTGTAATGTCAAGCGACAATACGTCCCGGAAATTCGTTAAGGACTGTAGCGACGCTTCGTTAATTTTTTACGCATGTTTGTCTAATGAATGAATGTCTTTAAATTTCCATATGTTCTTTGTATGTTTAGGACTGCTTGTGAGCTCACAGGAGTTGGTCTGTTTTCAAATAGTGATAACTTTTATTTCGACTCGGTTGTAAAGATCACTACTGGAAGTCAGCAATAAAAATTTCTCCGTTATTTGTTAAAACAGACATTTACATTTTATAGAAACCAATACCGAACACGTGTTTTCTGTTTTCTTTTTAATTTGATTTGAATTTGACTTAATTTGCCAGTTCATACTGAAACCCATTAATAAATAGGTATATCATTAACGAGAGAGCCACATTTTCTCATCTCGATTACTGTCTTACACCCTCAAATTGTGGAATTAAGGTTTCCGTATTCATCCGTCAAGAGAAAACCGTAAAAATTCGTTCACTCAAAGCGCCCCCTAATCCTGAAGACGAATATCTCAAAGTTGCGGACGGAGCGGAATAATCGAGGTTGTGAACACTAGAAAAAAAGTATAATTCGTCACTTAATCCGAGACGCCGTGTTGGGGGCCCGGTAGTAACAAATACCCTACATTACACATGACGGATGCAAGTGCCACGTTTTAGTACCGAGAATTTTGACGTAGAAAGAGTAAAGTTTTACGTTCAAGGGAAATGTGTATGAAGAACGTACCCCAACTCCTATTAGACTTACTTGCGCTTTTTTATTTATTTTTGATAAATTGACTCCAACATCGGATGCAAGAACAACATGTTTATTTAAACTATCTGTCACTCACAACTCTGTCCACGCGGAATTAAAAAAAATATTAGCAGCCTATGTGTTCTTCCAGACTATGCTCTATATATGTATGCCAAATTTCAACGAGATCCGTTCATCCATTCTAGAGTAAAAAACAAAACAACAATCATTCATCCATCTATAGTTTCGCGTATGATATTGGTAAGAAGAAAATTTTATTAGGCTAAACTTTAAAGGCGAAATAATTGGACACGAAAGAATCGTTTGAATCAATCAAATATTTCCTTATTATATTAAAGAAATGTCTCTGATCTAACGTTGTGCATACGTTTTGCTTACATCGATACCGACAGTTTGAAGCGCTTTTGGAGCGAGTAAGCAAAGGCATAGCGACTTGGATCGCGCTCAGATCGTTCGTATCAGTCCCGTTTGATAGACCAGAAAATATACAAGCCTCTTGAAAGAGCAATCCTTTAATACTAATTGAATCATAATTCCGATTGCGGGAGTTTCTTTTTATGTAAATCTCTCGGTCCGCGAAAACTCAAAGCCTCGAGAAATAGGAGCATGAATAATCTTGAGCGTTGAAAGTCCGCGGACGAAGGAGCCTTGTGTAATCGGGATTAAAATCTATTACGTTTTATTTCCTTTTATATAGCAGCAATAGCAGTTCTTTTTTGTAGCAATTTGCCGAATTATATAGATTCCTAATGGATTTTCTTGACTTTTATTTACAGAATGAAATACAGAATTTTTTTATGTAAGTAATGGTAAATAGTATACAATGTTTTCAACTGTATTAAACGTTATAATAACTGGTAGAGTTTCCAGTTGTTAATTTATAGTTTATGTAAATAATATTTTTAATAATGCTCTAGATGCTTCGGTCAAATCAAAAACAATTTGACGAGGGCGCAGGCGGCGCGGGTGATAAATCTCGAAGACAATTTCCGAAATTTTTCTATCTCGTAGATTTATACAGTAGCGTACGTCTCGCGCAAGAAAATCGCACCTACAATCCCATTATCGATCCCTATTCCAGTACAATTTGCGCCGAGCGCGAGCAATTTTCAAACTTAAATGAAAATAACGGCGACAGTGTTAGTGAAGTGCGCCTTGTTCGTAAAAATTATGTCACTTTTAACGGCACATACTCGTTTTATAGTTTGACTTTTGTCTACAAAGTCCAACCAAACAACTTCGAGTAACAATGTTTTAACAGCTTTTGAAAAACAAAACGTATAATATAAGTATTTGTTTTGAAACTCAACATTTAGATATTGTTTTGTTATCTTTAGTACTCATCGTCTCGTCCCTTTGTTTCTGTACAAAGTTAGACATTGCTCTATGTTCTTGTGAACATAATAAAATAAGAAGAAATTTCATTTAATAAAATCCCATTATAATCAATAATCGACACAAACCTTCAAACATACAAGATAATGCAAACGTACGAATGATTATAAGAATATTTCAAAATATGATTTCACATTAGTAATGCGTTATTTGGTGGAATTTGTACTTTACTAGTTATTTTAGCACTCCCATGTCTTTATGATTTCCTTCACCGAAAATGAATTTTATCATCACTAGCACCTTTCATTACGAAGCGATTCTGTCGCCAGTTTGTTGAGACGTCTCTCAATTTATCAATAGTTTCGTGACGTCACTCGCAAGCCTCGTCTTATAAAATGCGCTTTGTTTTCCTTTAAAATTTTGTGTTTCCATTTTATTCCCGCATCATTGAAATTGAAAAATCAGATGTTTAACAAAGCTTCAGTGCCGGCTGTATTCAATCTTAATCCAAATAAACCAAATCGTTGAATAAATACGTTACACAATATTAATTTCGTAATCCCCGAAAAATGCCTTTGTTCGGCTTTATGATTGAAATGAGTCCTTCAAAAAATGTAGAGCAAACGACGGGATATCAAACATTTTTTTTTTCAATAATTCGAAAAAGAATTTTAAAGGTCTATTTAACAAATGTTCATTTTTTAATAATGCTTGATGATTACTTTAAAATTAACAATAGAAAATATCATTTCATTTTTTAAATTACCTAATTTTTATCTGAAATGTAACTAAAGTCTTGTACTGTGGTAACTTTATTTTTGTTTGTGTTGTTATTGACACTGTCAGGTTGCGACAGTGCATAATAAAGGCTGGTTATGACATTTTGAGCACCAATAAACCAATATCGGCGTCATTGGTTTTCCATTTTCGCCTTAAAGCTATCGAGCGGCTATTGTTGTGTCGACCGAACGCACCGCCGCCCATTCGCTAACTGGTATATATTTTAATAAAAGACAATGCCTTTTATTTGGGCTAACGGATAAATTGTAAATTATTGGACACCGAACGTTGTAACGATATAAGTTTCTTAACTGAAATATTATTTTGCCTTCGACGTGTAGATTCTAAGTGTTTTTATAGACGACTTTATGTTCCGTTTAGAGCTACAAATTGTTCAAATAGTTTTATACTAAGCTTGCAGTAGCAAAATGTTTAATTTAAATTAAAATAACTTGAATAACGGTAAGTACAGATGTGCAAATATTTAGATATACATTTGTAGATATTACCAAGTTTAAATTTAGTACTCGTTTTTGTGAAAATTGTAGACTAACGAATGTAGAACGTTTCCCCCGGGAATAATAATTTTTCTCCGAAAACCACAAAAAAAATATAAGGTTTGGCCAAAGCTAGTCGTATTCTAATAACTTCCTCTCTCGTATCATTTCGTGGCCACTGGTCTAAAAACAAATATTTATTTAAAAGAACGAATAGCATTAATTAAGAGTCATCGTTAAGTAAACTAAACCATTAAATAAACGCTTACAGAGGTGATGAATGAATTGTACGCGAGTCAATTCTTCTTTAAACGAAATTCATTCATAACAACTTTTTAGAAAACTCTCAGTATTTTTTCCTCGAGGTCAAAACTCTGTAATAAGTTACGACAACATAATGTAACAGATTTAAGCCGCTCTGTACTCGCAACAAAAGGAAAGTAAGATTTCAAGAAAATGCGCAATTCTTTGCGACGTAAGAAATTTCCTTGTCACCCGTAAAGTTATATTTGTCGCTTCAATGATCATTATTGCGACGTTATTTAGGCGCGCTGGCTTAAACGCGGACTGCAGATGTAAGTTGGTATTGTCTGAGCAAATGGTAGGGTCCCCTCTTCTTCCCAGGAGGAGGCAAAGGAAAGTTTTTGAGTGTTATATATCGCTCGAGATTACAGCCAACTTGGGAGATGAGAATGAATTACATGTCACTTTTATTCCCGCCTTGATGTTTACATTAATTGTCTTTTAGTGTTGTAGCGTTGAATGTTTTCATTGTTATGTCTATCTATATTGTTATTGTTATTTTTATCATTGAAAATATATATTAAGAAATTCAGGTCAGACAGAACTTCTTTTTGCTCAGTTTTCATAATAAATAGTATTCACTTTCATAATTTACTATACTACATTTTTCTCAATTTATTTCACTCTATCTAGGTTTTATTACGAGTATTTTTAGTTACAGAGTTTACAGTCTGATATAAAGTTATCAGACTGGTTACTATATTAAACTAGTTGTACAACTTAGAACTTAAAATATTGGCGGCGCTGAAATAAAATTCAGGCCATACAACAGTAAGTAATTCCGCTGAAAATTCTCTGAAAAGAAGTTGTTAACAAAAATACAGCCCAACCGCCTGCGGGCGCGAGATAAGGCGCAGGATCTGCTGTAAACACCCAGCGAGCAACTGCTCACGCTGACATCAACAAGTTATAACAGAAAAGCGGTAAAGTTAAACAAATCACAACACTTATTTAGCTTTTTAAAATATGAAATTCATTAAAGTATTTAAAATTTAATTCAAATATTTACCTGATATACAGAAAACACAAATTTGTATTAAACCAGCTTTAAGGAGAAGTTTCCTTGTATATTGCACTTAGTAAAAGAAGTGAGTAAAGCAGCAATTCTTTCTTATTTTTTTCTTTGCAAACTTTTATCGTGTAACTAAAAAATAGGAAATTTATTAATTTGTAAATCGTCATGCGGGGAACATGAAGCGTTTTGACACGAAAAAGAAAATCATGTACATTAAGATTCGGTTCGCTACAGTTTGTAACTTGGACCATAAGTACATAAGTATTGGCAACCGGTGAGCGGAATTCCTAAAGATTGGTAAGTCGGGCGGCGGCGTTTCAAAGAAAACGTGTATTGATGAGTTTAATTAAACCTCGTATTTTGTTAGTCCCGGCGAATACGCGCCGACTCTCCACAGTTCGTCGGGAACTTGTTAGGAAAACTCGCGTCACGGAAATTTCAATTACTTGCCGCTTATTTTTAAGTTACAAGTAACTTTAAATGTATTCCAGTCTACCAACTTATTGAATAATCTTGAACATTTACTGTTAAAACTAAATATAGAATTATGTGCGTTAAGAAATGTTAATCACTGGTTTTTAGAAATGTAAGAATAGTTTAATGAATTACTGTTACGTGAACAATTACCACTCTTTTTTCATACAATAATATATCAGTAACTAGTATAATATAACTTTAGTGCAGATGTGGTAAATTAAATACTTATTTTATATATCTCCTCATAACTCTCGTGTTAAATTTTAGCAATTACATTTATCGCAAATTGAAGAAGGAAATTCCTTATGTTCTTTTTTATATTATTGCTGACAATTAGTGAATAATTTAAGTTACAAAATAAAAAGTGGTTAAGTATTGAAGGAACGATGTTACAGAAATATTTCAGTGCATCGAAACTCTTTGCCATAAACGGAGCGTTAATTTTATAAAACATTTCGGGTCCTCAGCTCGAGTGCGGTTTGTTTTTCGACAACTCGAAAATGGTAAACGAATCCTGTTTGTGACTTTTATTACGATCCACTCGATCCCTTAGTATGTAGTACTCCTTTACTCAGCACAAAATAAAATATAATAGTGCGTACCGAAAAAGAAAATAGTTGCCAACCTCTGTTTTCAGTTTGAATATGAAATCGATCTATTCAAGAGACTTATGCATATAACTTTAAAGTACATAAAGAGTTTATATAACTGCAATAAAATCTGTAAATGTTAATTTAATTTCGGTTAATATTTTATGCCTGTAAAGGCCTTTGCTAAAAATTGCCAACTTCATTTTTGGCAGGGCGAAGTGTCGACCACACATAGTACCGACACTTCCGCCACAAAGAGACTCCTTGTCCCTCTTCCCTATGGATCTGCACCGTAAATGCATCATTACAACTAGGGATGTAACAATCGTGATATATTTTTATCTTACTATTTTTCGCACTAACGTGAAAGTGTTAGGATCGTATTATCAAATTGGTAAATTTATACGCTCTGCTTTATAATTTTAAGAAATTATACCAAATGACTTGTTCTACATTTTTTAATAATTTATTTTGACTTTAAATTGATTGATTTAAGTATATGAAGGTTTTTTCTTAAACGTATACAATTTATGCAGCAATGAAATTGTCATTTAAAGTGTCAGATGATTCCATCGTTTTCATTATGTCGTAAAGCTTGCAATTGAAATATATTTTTTAAAATGTCGACATTTCACGACACGTTGTCTATCGATGACAGTGACATCACTAGAGGTGTCAGGAACAATACACCCTCATGTCGCGAGCAGACTGCGCGTGACAAAACATTAGCGACCAGCCGCGCGTCTATAAATTCTATTTGACAATCAATAATAAAATGTTTTCTTATATCTTTGCTTAGCTTGCACGTTGCCTTAGTAATTTTAAATTAATTATTAGTTGTCAGAACTATAAAAAATGAATTGGAAATTAATCTCACAATAACTAAAGTTTATTTTATTGAAATAAAGTGAATTAATTTTGAAGAATGTTTGATGTGAAAACACCTTTATATCTAAAGGTAAATACGATTCCCAACAATATTCAAATTTGTCATTTCGTTGACAGCATTAAGGCTGAAAGGACTAACGTATAAGGTGCGAAGGGGCTCAGAAATCCTTTTGGTAGTAATAACGCTATTGTGCCGCCGTCAATGCGTCTTGATCCCGTCGTTATCCCATACAAATCTTTACTTACCCCGTGTAAACACACCTTCAGGCCACGAACTAGTGCGCACCTCACTACGTCTGTGACGTCACAACATGAAAAGCATCCTTTATTGACTTCTATTATTTCTACTTCGTTTGGAGAACTTACAAGTTTAAGTATAAGGTTCTAGTGCGTTAGAATAAAGATTTAACAAAGAAGACAACTTTATGACACAACAAACTAGAACATAGAATATTAAATATATAGAAAAGACTATAATACCAAAAAAAAATTCAGCAAAAAAATAATAAATTATTTACGTAATAAATTTGGATACAGTGTTATGCAATATTGATCTATTGAGGTTTTATTTGTAAAATACTATTTATTTTATTTTACTTTAATGTGCAAAAAATCCTCGATAATCGTCTAACGTCAAATACGTCGAGAATTTCCATTTGAAACATGAAGAAATCAGAACAAATTAGATGCGAGGTAACGAGTAACAGCGACTGTAATGGGGTTCCGCACGCCGCGGAAAAAACCAATTTCATTCGTGAAACATCGAAATATACGAATAAAGGGATTATCTTTTGGATGAATATTTTGTACGATGTTATATAGCTAGTAGATGTGTAATCATTTTTTTATAACAATAGAAATACCAAACCTATATTTTCCAATTGGTATTGATTTTAATAAAATTTCTTATTATAATACTTTAAAATGGAAAATACGTGTAAAATACCTAACTTTATTTATAATAATGCAAATCTATTCTCACATATTAAAAATGTCAAGATACATTCGTGCTGTTACTTTACATCTCCAAACAAAGAACAATCGTTTGACAAAACGTTAATAAAGCAAGCAATAAAATAAAATTGGAGAGGCCATTTTACAGAAGTCGCAATAAACGCTTCTTTCATAACAAAAATCTGCTGAGCCGAGGTCGTAAACTTTGTGTATTTTAAGGCCACTTTCACACGCGTTGGTTCCCTATTTCACAGAAAACAATGGATATTGTAAGGAAATGTTCTTATAAATAAACAGATAAATAAGATATTTAGACAAGACGGTTTTCTCTTACAGAAATCGATAGCATTAAACCTATCTTACCGTGGGTTTCTCCGTTTAAAACATATTGTCATCTCTGTTTTGCAAAAGATGAAAGACAGTGATGACGATATGTCTTATACAGAGATTTTGATGTTAGAAACCCAAGTTTACTGTATACCGCTTTACTATTTTTTTTCAATATAACAAGCATTTAATATAGTATCTTTTTTCATATATAAACTCATTTGTACTGATGGTGAATGAGGAAGAAGACTCATGATAAAAAATATTCGATAAACATTCACAATAATTGTTTCAAAAATATAATATTCCTTTATCTGTAGCGGCAACGCTTTATTTTAAATAGGTCATCATAAAATACTTGTGTATATTTTGCCAACATGTCACAATATTCATATCGGAGTGCATTTCCTTTACACGCTATTGACTTTTCTGTTAAATTGCATTTTAATGTGTTCAGTTAAACAGAAGTATGATATGGTTACTTTCGTTACTTTATTTTGCTAATATTAAATAACTAACTGTCGCCCGTGACTCCGTCCTAATTGAATTAAAATAAAACTTAATTAGTAGCCTATGTGTTTTTCCAGACTATATTCTACATCTTTACCAAATTTCATCAAAATCTATGCAGCTGATGTGAAGAATACCTTCAAACAAACATCCACCCATTTATAATATTAGTAAGATGGTTTTATTTAAATTAATGTCAATAAAATATGTAATTAACAAATAAAAAAGTCTTAAAAATTCGCCAGTGTAAATACTACTTAAGTTTGAATCGAATTTGCTCACGTAGGCTATAACACAGGGTCCGATTTAAGTCCCTGACGACGTCTGCCTAAGAGAGGTAAATAAATTGAATACATTTTCCTTGCGATCGTAAACTTGTTGAAGATACCTAACCCTGTATCGTAACGTTCAATCTTTTATTACGTTTGGATGGATTTAAATCGACAAGTATTTGCTGGATTGGTTTTGATCTCGAGTTTAAAAGTTTATGACTAATACAACTGCACTTAAAGAAACAAATACAGAACTTTATTTACACAAAGCCATTTTGGTGATATTAAAATTCAGGGGCTTGACCTGAATAAGAAATCAATAAAATTAATTACTTCATAATCTTACTAATATTATAAATGTGAATATTTGGATGGATAAATAAATGGATGGATGTTTCTTTGAAGATATCTACAGAACGGCTGCATGGATGTTGCTGAAATTTAGCATATAGATGTAGAACATAGTCTGAAAGAACACGTAGGCTACTAATTAAGTTTCCTTTTTATTCCGCGCGGACGAAGTCGCGGGTGACAGTTAGTAGTTATATAATTTATTTACAATATATAAATCTGTAAAATAAGAGAGCTTTTAGTTGTATCTAATTTCTTTACTTATGTTTATTTGAATTTAATCTCGCATCATAAACATGTAGTACTTATCCTTAAAATGTCGAATATTAAAAGAGCGTTTTCCCTTTTTGTCAATACACGGGTGCTCCTTGAGAGATTCTTAAATCGCTCTCACGGAGTAAAAGAAAAACAACACATAAAAATTTGACCTAAATTTCTAAGCACATTTCATTTTCCCTTTTTTGTAAAGAAAGTGTTTTGTGTCACCCGGCCATCGTAAAATGACGCCTGATTAAAATGTACTGTCACGGTGCACTGAGCTTGCGCTAGTTTATTTTAGGTTTCACTTAAGTATATGCAGAATGTAATTTATAATATTTTACAAGATTCTTTGGCTAGATTTTAGGTAGGATTTTTATGCTATTCTAAACATCAAGTTCAAGAAGCGAGCATACCATTTCTTTAAAGGCCTCATCTGTTCTCGCGGATGTCCATGGATATCGTTGAACACCGAGGTGATCAACGATCCCTTTTCTTATAAAAAAACAGACAAAGTTAATGAAGTTATATTCAAGTTGTTTACTAATAATTATCATTTGGAACAAAATCATCCGTTTTTTTTTATTTTTAAAATTTTATATTATATCTTTAGAAATGTGTACCAAAATACTTTTCTGTACTGTATCATCATTGGTAAATACGATCAGTTTATATTTAAGCACAATATAAGTACTTGCATAAAGAGTTTCAAAAGACAATCCGAGCGGTATGAAAATTGCGCCAAAAGCACTACAGGAAGCGATTACATGAGCCTATAAAAACTGGAAACCAACGAAAAACGACCTTCATTCTAAATTCAACCTTAAAAAATTCAAAATAAAGTTCCTTTTATGTTCGTAGCGTTTGGTAATAGCCTGTTAGCAGGTGAGCGAGGCATCTTTCGGCTCATGTTGTGGAAATATAAAGTTTTCTCAATAAATAATGCAGTGCGCCGCTGAGAGGTGGCGCCATCTACACTTCGTCGCATTAATATCGGAGGGTAAGGTAAACCTTACGATAAATCATATTCACAATGCAACATTTTAAATGTAATCATAACATTTGAAAATCTTCTGTATTTGTTGTCTTGTTTCTTTATCCAGAATTCAGTTCGTAAACTAACTGAAATATATGTACATGTTCAGATACTTTAGGTTGTAGTATTTTTAATGTAGTTTGATGATTTCAGTAACTGAGTAACTAACAGTAACTAATACAGATAAATAAAAAAAATGCGACATTGACGTTGGATCTTTTGATTGCGTTGGTTTAGAAGTTTTATTTTTTACAGTACCTAGCGACCGCAGATACGCGTTTTTGCGAAAAAAAGGTCTTGATATACAGACGGACGGACAACAAATTGATCCAATAAGGGTTCCGTTTGTTTCCTATGAGGTACGGAACCCTTAAAATTAACAGTCATATACTTATGAATTCGTCTCAGTATTCCGTTTACATTAAGGTAAATTTAACTTATATATAGCTGTCTAATTGAGAAGTTATTTAGTTCATTAAAATGTGATTAATATAATTAAATGCGCGGCGCTTTATTTGAACGAGTTAAAGTTGTTAGCGGAAAAATAAACAGTGAATGTGTGATAATGCGATTGATTAACTCGAGTTCGTTTTAATATTTATTAGTTTGCTTTCATGATTCGAAATGTTTTATTGTTTTAGCTACCGTTTTTATAGTATAACTAGCAGCCCGCAGCTCCGTCCGTGCGGTATGAAAAAAAAAATTGTACCCAATATGATTTTCAAGACTATGTTCTACATCTATGCTAAATTTCAGCGATATCCCTTTAGCCGTTCTAGAGATATCTTCTAACAAACATCCATCCATACATCCGAACATTCGCAATGATATTAGTAAGATGATAGTGGAGACGTAATTTTTATTAAACTTTAAACTACTTTATTACTTTATTGTACAAAAAATGAGATCTTTTAAAGTTATTTTCATAAAATCATAAATTTCCAAAAACAAAAAAAAATATCATTAATTTCCGGTACGTGGTCTGTTTAAAAGCGGCACATGTTTATTTTCTAAACTGGAAGCCTAATGTAAGTAGAGCAGGGCCCGGTGTGAATAAATGAGCAGCTAGCGAGCCCGTTTGGCCGTGCAAACATCGAGCGCGGTGCCCAGAACGCCGCCCCGCTGCACAAACCTCGTACCAACTACTGCTTCAAATCCTGTTGCAGTGTGCTAACTACGCAGCATGTATCACTTTTCAAATTTTAAAAGATTATCTACGTTAAGGTCAGCTTTCAAAAACAAAGACACTTTCTGATTTGAATTTAAAGAAATTGAAATAAATGTACCTCATCTGAAACTTTTTAAGAATTCAAATTATCATTTGTGGATTAATCTTTCATAATCACACCATTTTTGTGCTATCAGAGATATTAAGGTAAGACTATAAATACAAAAAAAATACAAATTGCTTTTAAGTCTTTTACTGTGGGTTTCTGAGACCATCTCCGATTAAAACATCATTATCTCTGTTTTTTTCAAAAAGAATGACAGGGATGACGTTATGTGCTATACAGAGATTTTGACTTCAGAAAACCACGTTTAGAAGTGGGTCGTGCTTATGAATTTTATTGATATAACCAATTATTAATGTGCGTTACTTAATAAAACTTGCTTAAGTTCTTCGAATTCGAGCATAATTAATTTTTGTTAACTTTAATTACCAAACTTATAACCTATTTCACGCTTGCGTGTTTCTATTCGCGTGCTACGAACCAGTTTTCATATTAAGTCTGCGCTAAGATAGCATTTATGGCTGTGACGTCAGTACAAGGAAAGGTTTAGTTTAACCCTCACGTGGCTTTTTTGATTTCTAAAGCAAATAAAGTCTTTAACATGCCAAAACGTTAAAGTATGATAAAGCTTGAACATGTTTGTAATTAAGTTTTTGTTCAGAAGAGTCACGATCGTTTGACCGAGCTTTTCAAACTGTACTAATCAATACTGCCAATCTTACTAATATTATAAATGCGAATGATTGGATACATGGATGGATGTTGGTTCAGAGGCTAAGACCGGTGAACGGAACTAGCTGAAATTTGGCATAGATAGAACATAGTCTGGAAGAACATATAGGCTACCATTTAATTTTTTTTTAATTCCGCGCAGACGGAGTCCAGGGCGACGGCTAGTATAAAAATATTTTATATCATTGTTTGAAGTATGTATTACTCACAGTTTATGACCAACGAAAGCCATTGTAAGTTTTGCTTTGAATTTAAAATAACATGTTTAGTTTCAACATTAAACAAATGAAACAATAATCTAAAACTTTCACATCAATTTCATTCTGTTTATTTTTCTTACTAAAAATTCATGTCAGCTCGGTCGATCGATCGAAGCAATCTTTTAGATGGCAGAAATTAAAGCGTACGTACGTTGGAGCGGTACACGCTCAATTACAGCGAATCGAATACCGACCGAACGTAATTTTCCACGTTTACGTTTGAACCGAATCCATCCGCGATCTCATCCGAATTAGTCTTGTAAAGTACTGGATGCGAAGCTATTAATATGAATCCAATTTTATCGCTACTAATTTGTATTTAGAACTATTAATATTGCTTGGGTTTTTGTGATAGTGAAAAGATCTGTGATTTACAATTGACTTATAAAATCTTCAATGTAAAGTTATGATATGTTATTCCAATGATATACATTTTCATTTTAAAATTAATAAAATACGTCCTCACATAGCATAGCTTTATTGAGGCGAAATCATAAAGTGAAAGTTGAGGAAATGGAACCCTGTTCTCAAAGCGAGGTTAACGTAAACGCGTACGTCCCCCAAATTAGGTTCTAAGGACTCGTTTGCTGATTAAAATACGAATACGATCTCTTATATCAAAATTCATTTGCTTGAAAGCGTTCCATAAATACCGGCAGATGAAATTCCTTCATGCAATGTTTTGTTGTTGAATCGTACATTTTCATGAACAAGAATAAAACACAATGTATTTCTACAATTAATATTATGAAAATTAGGTGAATATTGACGTACGAAAGAAAGGCTGTGATGACTAGAGAGAGATGTTAGTAATATTATTGAAATTTTCCTGTAATTACAGTCTTGTAAATTAGTTATTTCAAAGTCTAAAGTTTTTAATTGCCGCATAAACACAACAAAAAGCAAATAAAGCAAAGAATTTGTTATTCCTCGTTAATGAGTAAAACTTTGAAATATTGAGTAGGAGTTAGTGGCGAGGCCGACGTCGTCTGAAAGTGATTAGCTCGCATCAGGGACGTTCCCAGATAACATTATTGATGACGCAAAAATAACATTTTCGTTTAAAATGTACTCAAAGGGAAACTAACTTGTATTTAATAAAGTTACATTTTTAATTCCATTGGACATCGATAGCATTCCAACAAAGTCTTGTTCGGCGAAGAGAATATTAAGTTTTTTTATTTAGATTTTTTGGACCCAACATTTTATAATCTACCATGGTCATTTAAAACTTAGGCAAAACATTCTAATCCGCTACTAATTCTAGAAGAAAATCAAATTAAATCGTAGATATAGTTAAATGCACAAGTACGAGTCAAAATTACGTCGAATGGCGTCATGCCGTCTGGCGCTCGGGAATTTTCCTTAACAAGGGTCCGCTGAAAAAAGTCCATTCTAGTTTTAATTACAGCGCCGCCGGACAGGCTCGCCGGGACCACTGGACGCGGCTTTTAATTTTACGCCGTAATTAGATTTTTCTAGAAAACGTCCGCAACCGACGAGGTGTCGATAAACGGTTCGCAATGACTTCTTGACACGTTTAATCGCTTGACTTCTGCAGTGATAAAATAAGTACTCTCCTTGCCTCATTCTTACATTTTAACTTTTATCTAGCAATATTGGCTATAAGCCTCCTAAATCGAGATTGTTTTATGTCGGTAAAGCTGTCTCCAATTTTCCCTTCATTGAATCTTGACTTTTTAATAAGATAATATGTTTAGAGTCTCATTGAATAAGCAATTGCCTCTAGTATTAGTTTATATTTAGTTGTAACAGCTGAAGGTGGACAAACTGACAGCGTACAAGAAACTGCACTATCGTGTTTATAAATGCATCAACAAATTAATGTTAGAATAACGACGGCGTTCCTTAAGGAGCTGTGCTCCGTCCGCAACTGTATAATTTGTTCTCCGGCGCACTCGGTTAAAACTAAACAACATCAACGGCCATTACCAGGCTATCATGAGCTGAAAGAGGTCGGTGTGGTTCGTTTACATTTGCAATTGCATCTCGGCTCGCACCACGGCCGAGGCAGGTCCGGGGGCGATGCATTAACATAATTGCGGGCACTATATTGATTGGCCGCTGCTACTGCCGTGCCGCTCCCGACTGCGGCTTGGCTCTTTTACAAGCCGCTACTGGAAGAACACAAATTGTAAGCAACGAAACAGAATGCTCATTTTTAAATATTTGAAATATTTTAATAAAGGACACAACGCATGAACAACGCATCTACAATTAGTCAGCGTAGTGGGCAGCGTTTGCTTCGCTATTTCGGCGAATCCAGGTGGCCGCTTGCTCGTTTTCCACCTAATAATATATTTTTAAATGTAGTGATACGATGATATAATGTAACAGTCGTTTCACACTCAATCATGTACATAAATATCTCGTAAGGTTATCTTATTTGAACATTATATTTTGCATTAAAAAAGGATAAGCGTGAGTAATTTCTTGCACGTTTCCCAGCGTATTCAACAGTATTAAACAACACGTTTTAACAATTATCTCAACGTAATAAAATGCAAGCAGAGTACGCCGTGATTAAACCCCTTTTTCACTAAGCGAGAACTCGATTCTGTTGTACCCCTGGCAATCTACATAAATATTAGTCGCGTTCCGCCAGAATCAAGCAGTTAATCGCAGTTGTTGAAAAAGAGTCTAAGCTCTAAGCAAAACAGTGGGCGTTGCGTCCAGTAGCCGGCTATAATCGGCGATGTTATCGCGATCATGCGAACGCTGCCTGCTTATTATAAAACCAGCTCAGTTATTTTCTCCGCGGAATTGAATGATGCATGTAATTGTTATGTTAAAGTCAGCGCTAGTGTTAAACTATTCAAGTGAACGTTGCTATTTGTTTATTGGTATTTTATTTGGATTACAGATTATAAAAATATGTTATGATGAGGAAGATTAAATATATGTAGATCAATGAAGTTACAACAGCTAGTAAGTGAGGTTTCTCTTCCTCTCATTTCGAATATTTGCGATGGCACTTAACATAGGTCTGCAAATACTTTTGGTATTTAGTGAAGGAACATTCCGTTTACTTATTAAATAAAATAAATATAAAGTAGACAATGCAAATTAATTTAGTTAGTAAGCTCAATATAAAACAATGTCCATAGTCGCTTTCATTACAAGCAACAATAGCCCGTCTAATTAAAACAACAAGCAAGAAAAAATCTCTCGAAGGCAGCGCCCGAGCTGAATCAGAAAGTGTAATTTAAACGCATCGTTAATTTCCGCTCAATAGATTTTTATGAAACGCCCCGTTCTATCTGCGTCATAAAATAGCCGGCAACTTGTCCGCACCAGTCCAAGTTTCACAAGGATACTGTCTCTTAATATTATGCTACTTTTTTACCAATCGCCTTGGGAACAATGATTCCCAATTTATGGTGAATTTGTCTAAGTCTTATTGAGGTTCAAGAAACGGTGTTAGGTTCTAACCTTCAATAATTTAAGCTTTTTCTTATTTTGATTCTTGAGATTTACCAGAAATTTTCTTGGTATCTAGAATATTGGTATATTGAGCTTATTAAGATTCTCGGAGTACGTCAGAGTTTTGTGATTTTCAATGTTATTGTTGACAATAGATGTTTCTATTACATCTACGTTCTACAAATCTGTATAGGTTTGTCATCCAAAGTACAATTCCCCTAAAATATATTACTTCGTAGCCCCGGTTTAGATAACCGTGAAGAGTAAATAGGTAGCCCCTTGTGCAATAAAAAGATTGAAAGTTATTTGTCATTCAGGAATGTCGTGGTATTATGCAACGTATCTTGCGGTGACTCGGCGCCCTTGCTGTCAGCTAACGCGTTTAGAATAAGTAATTTCGTTTTGGTTTCGTTAGTTTCTTCGCCTTCCGCTTTGTTTTATCTGTTTCTCTTCTTAATACTTTGTGACAGCTGTGTTGTTCCACTTTGAATAAATTATGTTTTAGATATTTCTTTGTTCTGATTTAAATAGTTAACTTTCGCTGGTGTTTTAAAAAATCAAGTATTTTGTTTAAGATATACGTCTAGGTATATGAAAAGAAGATGAAAAACAATTTTACTACATTCCAAAAACTTAAGTTTATATTGTATAGTTAAGCTAAGAAAGTTAATAGATAAAAAAAATGTTTTATAAGTATTTACCAGCACCTTGGTACTAGGCGCAGCGTATATCACGAGGATCCTGCTCTTAAGTTTTGTCAGAGGTTTGTTAGATGGATATTCATTTAGCTTTTTATTTATTCAGCAGACACAACTTCGAATAGTTTTTTTTTCTGTCTCAAATAGCCTTGTCGGTCTCGTAAATAAAAGAATGTTATTACTTTTTTTTAAAGTGATAACAATCCCCAATATCGGCTACAACATTCCGCGGTAACGTTCCCGAAGATTGATTCCATAATTTGAAGGGGAAAATTAAGGTTTCACTGCAATATTTTAAATTTATTTGCTTTTGCCATGCAAATTATGAAATAGAGATGGGGAGGAAGCTGTATTTTTTATTTCCTTCCCTTAAATCGAATAGGGGAGACTATTGTTGCTTTGCGGAGCGGAGGAGACTGTTTGCTTTTTACTGTTTGAAGTCTGCGAGTACGACGTTTGACTTTTATTTATCAACGGTAAGCACTTTTACGTATAATTCATTAAATAAGATTAGTTATTGAACGTTAATTTAGGGAGAAATAAGAGCTTGAAACGATAAAAAAGTTTTTTTCTTTTCTACTAATAAAAATGATGAAATAAGGCCTACGTAGAAAAGTTTAGACGTCGTTAAAGAAAATGAATAATTAAAGGACAGGACCTTGCGAATTTTAGCGAAGTTTCTTACGTTTCACTTTATCACTTTAATAAAGTATTCGAGGCAATGTTCTCGGAACTGCCTTCCAATACTTCCAATAATAAACGAAACTGGCAAAAACTAATCTAACTCAAACACTCGTAAAGATAACAGAGGGCGCTCCCGTTGGGAATTCTACTGTTTAGCCGCTTTTACAACTCTGTCGAAGTAAGCTTTACCATAATTCACTCAGGCCTCTGTCCGTTCGGGTCCGATTCCATTAGAGCGACAGGGTACTACGTCTGAAATAGGTTTCGGTCTGTGCTCCGTACCCTTACCAATTAAAAATAGTCGGATTAGAAATTCTTATTGCTCCCTCGTGCTGAAGACCTTTCTTGTTTCTTATACACGTATTTTATGTTATGGTCGGAAGTAATATAGTTTGATTTAGTGCATTATATAGCCGATAAAATAAGTCCTTAATTTTTTTCTCTAATTACAATCTACCTTATAGTGTTCCAACTTAAGGTCTTGCATAGAATTAGTATCGATATATTACATTTATCTGAACAGGTAACTAGTTTTTCTAATCTATCGAAGCAAATACATGTAACTCCCACGTGCACCATTAAGCTGGTACAACGTATCTGATTAAAGCATATACAGCGCTTTAACAAATTGTACAACAAAAGAACTAGAAGGAAATGTTCTTGATACAATCGAGGCTAAGCAAGAGCGGGCAATGCTCGTGCATTACCGCAGACAATGAGGAGTGAACTTGACCCCGTGCTATCGATACACTGATCGCTTGCTTTGAATCTTCTACAAAAGTGACCTTAGTAATGTCACGATGACTACAGACTTTAGCGAGACTACATGTACTTAATTGCAGTAAACATTGACTAACTTAGGAGCATTTTAAAATATAATATTTCTTCGTTTATCATTTGTTTTGCCATTCTCAATAGCTTTATGTTTGTTATTTCTTCTGTATTCTTATATCTTTCTTGCTTCATTAAAAATATGCCTGATTACGGATGCTCAAAGCTTGTGTGTCACTAATCTGACTTCTTATTTTGTTCTGATTATTTAGAAAGAAAAATAAACAATGCGAAATCCTTAGAAAAATATCAAGTACAGTTTTAACTTTACAAAGTCCGCAATTTAGTGGTTATTCCGATGTACCATGGCTGTGGGTCGTGACGAGACATCGTGATGTTACCAGTAATTTGAGGTGCATTACTGTACCGACGTCGCCCGGCCTCTGATAGACGCCACGCTAATGCGCCGCTTCGGAAAGTGTGCTGTTACCGCAATCATTTGCATTCGTTTACACCAATCACGTTCCGTTACTCTAATGAACTCCGTAACTATAGGCAATTAGGACAGTAGAATTTAATACTATTCTTTCATTAAAAACAATTACAACACTTTTATTAAAGCTATCACCAGAGACTTCGCCCGCGTTAAAATAAAAGAAAAATTGGTATAGCCTATGCCATTCCACGCATGTTAAAACATCCATAAATCCATCTGACTTTTTCACTTGTAATATTGAAACAAAAATAAATCATAGATATCCAAGCAACTACGTCACAGAGTAAGCAACATGATCATCCTCCCTTGTACCTATATAGTATATTAGTTATGGTCTCTACGTAGTGTCGGCTAAGTATGTACAACTCCTCCATACATCTTTAACAGCCATTATATCTGAATTCACTCCATTCTTACGCATATCCTCTTTCACACAATCTTTATCTTTGTAGCCATTCACATTCAATCTCATTTTTTATGTGATCTCTACGCTCTCTATATGATATCTACGCATATTTACATACATAGAGTAGAGAGAAAAGTAAAAACCAATACAAAACAATATTAAAAGATACGATGAAATATTTGTCTTACAAAGATAACATTGAGCAATTAAATATAACGAAGAGTTACAATCAGTTATAAGCAAAGCTATCTCCAACAAGGCATTAAATGAACGGATCGTGCGGTAAACACGGATCGCATTAGTGTAATCGTCGATGTCTCGCTCGGCCAGGCGCGTCCTCGCCGACACAGAAAATCATTACCTCTTATAATTATTTAGAAAAATGTTACTATAACTCTTTCGATGTCTTTTTTTATTAGTTTCTTTAGATTCTGAAATACGAATTATTTTCGGCTTATACTAGCCTCATGTTTACTAGAGTAAATTACTCTACAATTAGTAAATTATTATTTATTAAATTATTATCAAAATATTGCTTGGGTTACAACCAACTCTCACAGTTTTATACAAAATTATATTTAGAGTGAAAAGTAAGATAATATTTTATATTTCTATTTTACCAAGATAACTTGCCTTCAAATACGATAAAAGAAATTGTAGCACCTCATCATCGCGTCTCCGCGGCCCCTTGCTCTCGAAAATTACTTCTTCATAGAGGGCTTCAGGGTTATTTATAAACCGAATTTCCATATAAAGAGTGTGCAATTAGCCCCAAACTCCTTTCTCCCTATAGACGATGCGAACGCGATGTATATTTGCGCTTCCCTTTTTCCACACTCGCAGCGAATAACAAATGGCTCCCACCTGCGAATTTGCAGAGAAATTCTTGGATATAACAATAAAGCCTTTACAAAGGTGATGGTGAAGAAATAAAATTTCATCTTGTTTTCTTACGCGGGGCCCTTTTAACCCTTTGCCTTGCGTAGCTAATGTACAAACAGGGTGATGCTCTCTTTTTATCTTTTATTACATTATTATTACCAAAAATTGTTGGCATGGTATGGACATTTCCTTAAATATTTTTATACTAGCTATTGCCCGCGACTCTGTCCGAGCGGAATTGAAAAAAACTTAAGTAGAAGCCTATCTCTCCTTCCAGACAATGTTCAATATGTATGCCAAATTTCATCGAGATCCGTTCATCTGTTCTGGAGATACCTTCAAATAATATCCATCCATCCATCTAAACATTCGCATTTATAATATTACTAAGATTTTTCATCGATGTTGTGTAAATTTACTCAAGGTTTTATTTATTTTTATTTTAAATTACATTTCTATGATCTAAAAGTGTTCGTGCATCGCGCGAACCTCGGCCCTCATCCATTGTAATTAACAAACACTAACAATGAAGAATACGTCCAGATGTTTCTATGATGTATTGTGATAGATTGTGTGTTACGAAATAACAGGAAAGATATTTACTATAGATACAAAGAGATAGTGTTTGAATCAATTATGTACAGGAAAGTGCGGCTTAAAGATATCACCGTACTTGTCTTTCAGTTTTAAAGTCCCAATATTACTTACAAATCATATTTAGATGGTAAATTAATTCAAATTGTTCACTTAATAAAAATTTAAATATCTCTGGAAAAAGTTAAAGCAAAAGTTTTTTTGAGATAATAAAAAGTTTTATGAAACAACAATCTAAAAAAGCAATCTGAAATATTCATGAAATGTAACAAAGTTAAATGAACAAATTCTGAATTGAATGAGATGAATATCTTAACTGTTGACAAATGTCATTACGAGGCGAGAACGAAAGTAAAGCTTTTGGATCTCACAAAAACTAGTTCAGAATCTTTTATAAGTAAGCGGTTAACATATACTTTACATAATTATTTTTGAAACTAACTCATATCCTTCAATTTAACTTCGATTTTCTGTCGATTCCACCTTTACATATAGACGTGGGGAATGTAACCAACGTTAAATTGAAGAAGTTCGCACCCTCAGTACGATGTCGGGAGAAATTTGCATCATAACTCCGTTGTTGCGCTTACTCTTGTATAAGCAAGCTTCGGAATCTTAGTTGAACTCCAACAAATTAGGCAAACAACGTAATCCACGTGACGAACGCCGGCGCCATGTTTGTCCGCCATATTTGGACGCCATGTTGAGCGCGATGCGCGGTAATTAGATAATTGCATGAGACCCTTGCCGTTTGCGCATCAAACTCTGTTCGAATGTTTGCGTCGATTGGAACGGATTTCGCTACGCCCGGCGAGGTGCGGGTTTGTTGTCAAGATAATTACGTTTCATTGAATTTTGTTTGGCGTATTGACACTTCTCTTCAATTAAGCTTTAGCCGGTTGATTTTGTATGTTCACAAATTACGTTTACATTTATCGCATAACTCAACTGACGAAACAAGGACTACAATAGCATTTGTTCCTAACTGAATTATATCATTAAAATTGATTTCACACAATAATGTGTTTTATTTTGTTTGTTACAGGTAAGCTTGACTAAATTTGAAAAATCGTCACTTGGTTTGGACTTAATAACTAAGAACACTTCTTTATTAGTAGCATTAATAACTTGGTCACTTTTTCTACTACAACCTTCTATCCTAAGTAAATCCACATTCTACGACACAATAACAGTAATAACGCCTTAGTGAATTTGATATTATTTTCAGTAGGAACTTTCACAGTGTACTATTAAGACCATTTATGACAAGGCAATATTTTTCATAAGAACAACTCGAAGCACAACCCCCTCGTTTTAAAAGCAGAGGTAGAGCGGAAGCGGCGGGCCGGTTAGGTGAAATTTATAACCCGCGGCGGGGTCGAGAATCGGGGGTGTAAATTGGTAAATGCAAGGGGCCGCTATCCGCTACCAGCTAGTGCCAGGTGAATTACACACTGGACTTGTTAAATCATGTACGTTCATTTTAATTACAGCACGACTAATGGATCGTGATAAAGGGACATAAGTGTTTTGAGTCGTCATAGATAACCGTTACGGTATAGGGCAGGGTTGGAATAGGGATTTTTTTTTATATTTATGTTTTTGTCAGTCATTTGTTTTTGGGATCGTGTTTATGACGAAAGTTATACCAATTTCTTTGTCTTGATACGGACTAGTAGTTTATTAATCTGATTCAAAAATCTTTATAATTAGGAGTAGAGTCTAAAAACTTGTAAAATACAATGTTCAATGTATGTAATGCAATGTATTACATACTTATGTAAACGATAGGTTATAGTGATAAAAAATCCCCGATAGAGCAGACAGAGGGAGCGTCGCATTGTTCCCGCTAGAGGGCGACAGGAAGTGCTTTGTGCGTCGGCTCCGGGTGGCACCGTGCAGCCCAGTCAAAACATACGGCCATGAATACAATCTTGTCTAGTCATGCTTGACACAAGTAACCTTTGGACATAATTTTTTTTTTATTATTTTAAACGGAATAAATCAAGCGGCGAACTAAGTTGCAGATTAAACTATCGTAATAGTCACAAGAGATTTGCCATAAAAGATATAATCGGTTAAAACATTTATTCAAAAACTCCTCTATTCACGTCTCTGTTCTTTAAACTCATGTTGTTTTCCCATCAAATTGATCCTACTGATGGTGTCTTTATGTGAAATTAATCTCAATCAATTGTATATACATGGATAGTAAGACACAGTAATTCTGTAACGGTATCGTAAGACGTACAGAGCTGAGATATAACGGGTTTCTGATTTTACGTCGCTTTTTATAAAACTCCTTGTAAACGTAACCTATATAAGGAAAGCTGATCGCTCGCTCAAATCCTGTTACGGAGACAGCTGTCAATAGCGAGATAAACTTTGCTTGAAATTTTTTACACTTTACAATGTAAGGTACAGTTTTAGTAGTAGGAGGTAGCGGATAACTGTAACAGAAATTATACGAGCAATATGAGAAAAAAGTTCATGTAAAAACCATGACCGTTGAATCTAATGGTCGTATACGGTGTGATGTAATACTTTCTATTTACTATTGCACAGGAAAAAGGAATATGAGTCACATTTAGATTCGACTACACCCGAACGCAAATGCAAATATAATATTTATCGTAAACAAATCTACACAGTCTGTACATCATCTTACTAATATTATAAATGCGAATGTTTAGATGGATGGATGTTTGTTTGTTAGAAGGTATCCCAAGAACGGCTGAACGGATCTTGATGAAATTTGACACGGGTGTAGTAAATAGTCTATAAGAACACATAGGCGACTTATTAAGTTAATTTTTACCATAACTCGCGTTCGCCTCTTAATATGCCTTAACCCATTACACAACATTTTATACCATCCCTTATTCGCGAAAAACAACAAGCAAATGCTGGCGCTGCTTAGTTTTTAATTAATCTCTAACAAGGCAAGCTCGCGGAATTTCTTGGAATTAATGCCTTGAGGGAGGCCATTCGATTCTGAAGTCGCGGCGAAATTGTCTTTCGAATTTATATGTTAATGTAGAAGATGAGAGAAGGCTGTTTATTACAATCTTCAAGTGGGAATACTCGTTGGAATTAAACATTCCGTTTTAAATTGAGACGCAACACGATTGAGGGAAATGTGCTGAAGATGGAATGAAGATGTCGATGAGTTGCAGGCAAACATATCTAATTGACCGACTGCCAGGACTATAATAAGTTTTTAAGTATTTTGTTTGTATTTTATGTACCATATAACACACACCGAATGGTCATATTCGTTGGATCTATATTATAAGTGGTAATAGATAGAATAGAAAGGTTTTTAATGAAGATTTTGTTTGCAAATTATTTATTCCTCCAGCTATCTTAGATTTACATGTATATACATTTCCAGTCGGTCAACTTTACTAATATTTAATGTTTGTAATCAAAGCCCCGATACAAAGATCTAAGGGAACAATCAAGTTTGTATTTAATACTACGAACTTAGTTCGAGAGAGTAATCCATCAACAGTCTCAAATTACTACGACTCTGAACTTTAAAGTTATACTTAATTCAATATTTGTGACAAATTTAACTAATTATTTGTCCCTAAATCTAATAACGCCGTTTCTTTTTATAGTACCCTTAACTATTTAATATCTTACTGATATATAATGTGAATATTTGGATGGATTGATTAGAAGTTATCTCCAAAATGGATGGATCTCGCTGAAATTTGGGACAGATGTAGATAGTCTGTGAAAACACATAGACTACTAAATTAGTTTTTATTTAAATTCCGCGCGTACGGAGTCGCGCGGGACAACTGTTTATTTGATAAATAAGATATTTAAATTTAAATTAATAAGTAATAGGTGTTTTTACTGTCAAGTGTCAACTAAAACATGACTGTCAGTAAAAAAAGTTAAAAATACCTTTTACACTTTCTTAGTTTATTTATTAATCAAAGCGAAATATTGTAAAGGAAATAAATATCCTGTTAAAGCTAACAGAAGAGGGCGCCGCGATCTTTGACAGATCGTGTTTACCTGCGACATACCTCTGTTTGCACTACCCCCTCCCCCAGCCGCTCCTACCTCCTCCCTACCCCCCAGACCCGGCTCAATCGTCGATTTCATGAGGAATCCAATATCTTTTGCACTGTAACTCCATTTTCGTTTCATATACCAATACTGCAAAGGAAAGAATTTAACTTATATGCTGACATATCTCCAACTTACTCTTAATAATTTTCTTAATATCTTTTTATGAGAATTAATTTCAAATTTATAAAATAAAATGATCAAATATTTTTATTTGTTTTATCGATTGGTCGTGTAATATGACCACCATTACCTTTGTCTGCAAACTCGACAGAAATACATTGGCAATGTAACGTTAAAACGTTTCGAAATTCGCAACAATTTAAAACGATTTGTAAATGAATGATCCAATTTATTTCAGTGTTCGGAAACTAACTTTGAGTTTTATTCGATGCTGGATGTATTTCAGCAACAATTATAATTTGCATTATTCTGTATTAAAAACTGACGTGTTTCTGGACTTTAAAGACCTTTTATGTACGAGAAAAATCTATAAATTTTCATAATAATAATAATTTTTACACTAATATTTAATATCTAGTTCTGACTTATGTTTGTTTTAATGAACGTTATCTCACGCCATAGTAATATAATTTGCATCCTAATCAGAACAAATAAGCAAATAACTTCCATATTCATAACTTATATCTGTACATTTTATCTCCAAATTACTTGATTTAGACCCTCTGAGATTGCAAGCGAGAAATGGGTTCATAAAGTACAATACCACAGGAATGTTTGATTTTGTCAGAAATTTGTCACAACTGATAAGATATATTTCATTAGGAATTTCCATTTGCTTTCCACGAAGGGGGAACAAACACAATATCTCCGATTAGGGCCGAGGGCTGCGGCATCTCGCTACGTAAACATCGAGCAATGCGCTGCCAGCGGACCTCTATTTGGATACAGCACAAACAAGCTTCTCTTATTACTTCAATACTTACCATTTGTTATTTACTTCTGTTGCTTGATAATCTTAAAAGAAAAAGTAAAAATAACCTATAATATCTTGCAAATAAAAATCTCTGGCAGTCGTAAAACTGGTCCGAGCTATATCGCTGGATTAACTGTAAATAGGATAGTTCCTTATCGCGATTATAACGAAGGCATCGGCTGCGTTCGACAGGCCGACGTTGGGGGGGGGGGGGGCTGAAGATCCCCCGGGCCTGCGGGGGCGGGGACCTGCATCACCCGCGTCCGTCGCACGGCCGCTCGTCTAACGAGACATTTGCTTCCGTGAAAACCCCTGTAAAATTGCCAAAGTTTGATTTGTGTTTTCCTAAAATATTTTCAAATTCAAACATATTTATATGTTTATAATTCACTGTGAAATTTCTGTCTATTGAAATGAAGAAATAATTTAAATTTATCAGTTACAAAATTAAAAATCGTTTAAACTTTAGCTTAGTATTGTAGAAAAAATTAAACCATTACTTACAAAGTTAAAGAAAAACAATACTCGTTCCTGTGAGATAAAAAAAAAATGTATAAAACTGTAGAAATAAGTCATTTTGATAAAAATCTTTTTAACTAAAGAAAGCGCCTACAAATGCTATCTAAGGTTAATTTTAAAAACAAAAGCAGTTCCACGCTGTGACTGAAAAAGAAAAACAATACAAACTTTGCCACTGAATAAAAATAACGAAATCACGAAGCTTAATTCGTTTCCAAAAGTGAACATAACTGAGATATTTCTTTAAACCTCACGACTTTTAAATAATGTCGTGAGGTTGTCGTTACAGTGCAATGAAGTACGCGATGTTTCCATCAAATAACACAATCCCAAGTTCACACTGTTGAAACATCCAAACAAAAACATGAAGTGTAAAGATTATTTACAATATGATTAAAAATTTCAAATAAAATATATTTATTTCACACTTTTATCCTACTAATTAAGCGTACCAACATAACAAAAAGACAGCCTTAATTAAGATAAACATTAAAAAGTGTAAGTTCCAGCCAACATAACGGTTCATCTGAACTATAAAATACTTCAAATCTTCTAACATAAAAGGCCGTCGTCGTCTCGTGCATTGTGAAGACGTTTGATAATCCTCGGAGGCCGAAATAAAATTAAAGAGGAAAAAGTTACGGAAAAGAAAAAAGTTCTTTCGGCAACAATGGCCGGTCTCCGCGACAAAACACATTGCCAGGATTAAAGGAGTTGAAGAAAGTTTTCCTCTTCGCTTTAAAGACTGTCGGAGACGGGACCATCTTATAAATGTTACGGTGGATTAATATATCTTTTTTTTCTGAATACTTACGACTATTTAATACTAGAGTTGTAATTAAAATTTTCAAATAAATTTCTAAAATTGTATTAAAATCAATTTTAACTTAAACATTTATTAAATTTAATTTCCATACGGTATGTACTTAACAACAATCAGTTGAATAACAAACGCAAATACTGCGCTTCGAAGTGGTGTATGACTTACCCCATATTATGTTTGCCTAGTACTTTGCTTCATATAATTTCATTGAGTTAAAAGACTATCATGAGTAAAATATAATTTAAATAGAAGTTTATCTAATTTTACGTGGAATAAATATTGTATTTAAGAATCTAAATTATCAGTCATTTCTGTAATGGTTTTTCTAAACTGAATTCTATCATTTGTCTTATTCGGAAGCTGTTTGTACGGACCCAAGTTCCTTCAATATCGCGTCGAGGAAAAGGAATTTTCTATCAACAAAAAAAAGGACAACGCTTCAAATTGCGTTCTGTAAACAATTCTTTTCTTTTAGTATTTTATTGATTTTGTATCGAATACTTTCGGTACTTACTTTCGGTAAGTAAAATTGAAGGATTAAATTTTTTCTTGTAGCGAAAAGCATTGCGACTTATTTACCGTGGGTTGAGACAGAGACGTAATGACATATTTTAAAGAGAAATTTTGATGTCAGCTACCACAGATTAGCTTTTAACTTTCTATGCTTTCTAAGATTTAGTTTTACGGAATAATTTGAAAAACCATTTCCTTTCTTGTTTTCCATTATAACGACAACGTTGTATAGACCAGTTAAAATATAACAAAGCGACATACGATCTTTAATTTCATGTAACTTTGGCTTTCCAACAGCAAAGTCTTTTAATTGAAGCGTGCTGTTTTACCGACGCCAACGTGAAGTTATAATTAACGAGTGTCCAATTTTGTTCCGAGATAATTTAAGGTTTGACAGCGTTTAGAAAGGTCCCGAGGCAAAAATGACCGAACGCGTTTCGGGTTGACCTGACGGTGTGGCTTTGCCTAACAACCTGCTTTTATGTCGAACTAAAACGACGAAGTTGTGTTTAACTCGTAAGTTGTCGTTTAAAAATGACTAAAAGTTTATTAAATAATACTGGCATTTTGTAAACGCGAATTATTTATTATAAATTAATTTATTTAATAAATTTGAATTAAACCTTGAAAGATTTAATTGTAAGCGTAAAGTTAGAGCTAGTTATTGAGGCAAATTATAACAAACCCACGCCGCTTGAAGATTGAACATAAACATTGAGCATTATTATTTTCATTTTCCACCATCAAACTTTGCACAAACTTGGCTCAAACATTTGTACAAATGTTTGATGTTTACCAGCCGTTGTAATTTTGTTTATCCGAATGCTTAATGACTTTAAGGGATAATCCGAAACGAAAATAATTGAAAAGGCTGCTTCATTGGCGGGTAAATAATAAAAGTTATTATAACAGTTATTAAATCTCTGTGTGTTAAGTCGAGAACAGAATCTAATTGGTACTCTGTTAGCGATCGAGCTTAAAGCGATAACACACTAAATGTATTTTTCGAAATAAATTTTAAATCGTTTTTGTAAACTCCTAATACATTGGGAAAAGAGAATCAGGGAACCATTTGCCGATTGAGTTTTATTTTTTTCTTATATTTGAGGATCTTACGTTTGACAACTATTTCGACATCTTTTGTTTTTCAAGGCCATTTCTTCTAATTTAACATAAGGTATAGTTTGTATAGTTTTCCTTCACTTATTATCGGGTGTTCTAAATTTAAATTTTCTTGCTTGAACATTTTTAAATCCGCTTTGGTATTCAGTGGTGACTAATTCCGTCGTGTGAAATTCTAACAATAATTAATACGTTCAAACGGTACGTAAATGGAAAACGTCATTAGTTAAATCGCCAAGACTCAACCTCGCTCCCTTAGGGCAGTTACACTGGACATGCAAATCGTACTACAATTCTTTACGAACCCAAAGGGGTAGTAACATGACCTGAATTAACCCCTTGTAAATTACCAACAAGGGTGTAACTAATGAAGAAATTAAGAAAAGAGTTATCATCAAATTGAAAATTATTTTAATCTTCATTTACGATATTGATGCATATTTTTGTTTTCATTTAATTTAGGAAACATATATTAAACAAGAAATAACTATTCAAAACAAATTTATTTGAAATTCCCACACAAACTTCGCCTTAAGACATCTTGTAAATCCTTCAGCATACATAATCGCTTGCGAGATCGCGCCGAAAGTACTTTTAAAAGTAACAAAGTGCTGCTGTTATGTTCACGCTTGAAAATTTATAAACCGAAAACTTTAACACCTTGACTTGGATACTCCCTAATGCATAATGTATCCTAATACTGACTTATTTAGTTTAGTAACAGCTCAACACTTTGTTACACACACATCACATATTATTTCTTTATTCATAAAAAAAACAAGAAATTTGTCTATTATATATGTTACAGTCTTAAGGTAAATATATTAAGCTTAGAGGACATATTTTACTAACATTAATACATATGGTTTGATGTATAGATGGATGTTTGTTGGAACGTATCTCCGATTGCTTGGATCTTGCTGAAATTTGGTATACGAAGATCACAGTCTGGATGAACATGTAGGCTACTATTAATCTTTTTTTAGTTCTGCGCGGACGGAGTCGTGGACGACAACTAGTATTTAATATAAACAATACATAAAGTTAGTGGTTATGTATGATCATTTATACATATATCTTGTTACGTTACATCCGAAGGATATAAACGACCCTAAGGTATTCGGACCCTTACATCCTCATATTCATTTCAATTGTTAATGAAACAGTCTGATAAGAAAGTAGGAAGTTTTAGTGTAGGGTCGCTAATTGTATGGAAACCATCCAAACAATTGTCAAGGCCTGGGAAAAGAGCTCGTCAAATTTAAGTGGTCGTAGGCTGAATAATCTAACGTATATTGCCTGTAAAATTAGTACGCTGTTATCTGGGAGCGTTTTGTTATTTCAATGTTTAATTAATTCCATTGAAACACTGGATGTGGCTCACACGTGTTTGTGATATTTCATAAAATAAATATTATAATTGGGATTCTTGTGTCCCTAACAATGTTATATTTAAATGTAACAAGTTTATTACGGGCCCAAAAATCGGATTATATGAGTTTAGAGTACACTTAGAATAATATTTAGTCATTTACTCTGTCCCGTTTGTTGTGTATTTTGGTTGTGAAATCTGATACTCGCAGGCCATAAAACAAATGAAAAACCAACATTTAGTGCTAATTAACTTTAAAAAACAATTGATGAACGCTATTCGAAGCGAACATGTGAGTATCATGTTATCTTGCACGTGTAGTAATTTTACTCGTTTTGAGAGTAAATATTTATTTAAAAATATATTCACTACTTTACTAGTGCTTAATTATTCGTAACTTTAACCGACGAACGCAAAACATAGCGCTAAACACTTTAATAGCGTACCATTTGTCTATTTGACGTCGCATCCGTGTATTTAGCGCGTTATTAATTGGGTCAGTAGAGAGCGGCAGCAGGCTCCATACAGCGCAGCAAATCACAGGCCGCAATTAAGGAATGAACCGCCATTAAACTCGCACCTCTATCACGAATGCGCTTGTCAAAGTATATCCGGGGACTCGGCTCTGCCATATATCGCACGCCGTTCCCTTTGCGACCGACGTCCAAACTTGGTGTGTTACACCTAGTACTAACGTATGGTATAAGCGATATGCTCAAGCGTTTTTCGTTTTGTATTAAAAATTAATAATAAAGTATGATAATTCACATTCCTCCATTAAATAAGCAAGATTACAAATGTTATGTATTTTTACAAAATAATTTATTTTTGATAAAAAAGTACTGATGTTTTATTTGACGCAGAACTTTTTGGTTCTGGTTTTTCTCGCACTTATAAAATGAAATGCAAAGGATGTTTGTTATTTACGATTTATTTTATAATTAATAATTTTGTGGAATCATATACATTTTAAAGGAAATCCAGTTTCATGTAGTTTCCAAATACAGGCATCTCATATCTCGCACCAATCAAGAGCAGAAAGTAGGGTGTTCCACGAGACATCTTGCGGCGGGGCCCTCTTGATTTATCTGACCGGAGCAGGCCGCAAACTAGACGCCTCTGTATTTATTGCCACAATAACCCGATTAATTCTCTCCGACGGAGTTTGAAGTCGGGACAGTCCGCTAGGGGCCGCTGTGACCGCACTCGCACCGCTTATGCGTTGGTACGGTCTACTTTATTGTGTCCACGCTGTAAAGGAATTATTGTGGTACGCTCGAGCTTAGTTTTATTGCGGGCAATCGAGTGCTGTTAATATTTGGTACGACTGTACCCGATTATTGTCGCTCTGTGTGAAATAACTGTTACTGCCGTGGCATAATATTCGTGCGGAGTGATAATGGCGTGGAATAAAATTACTTAAAACTGTATGAATATTTATATTCATTTATTTAACACGTTTACCTCATGTTTCTTTAGTAAATCCCTGAGTTCAATTTTGTTCATAGTGGAATAACGTACCAAAGCAAGAGTTCTTACAAAACTTCTACAATTTAATAGAAAACAGATAAAAAAGAAATAAAAAGGGTAAGATATAACACCTTTAAAATTATTAGAGAAGAATTACTTAAGATTTTCGATAAAAAAAAACTTTCAAATCCCGTCCAAGGGCGCTGACCTATTTGGCTAATTAGTTGGTTATTTATTATATGAGTGGTAAGCGTTTGCTCGAGTCGTGGATTCAATTCCATTCATCAGTTAATGCGGTGCGGTCACGCGACGACTGTACGCACCTGCTTACGTCATTTGCTTCAAACGAATCTTTTGTATTTGGCATGTCGGACGAATATAAGTCTACCTCCTTGAGATGTTCCAGAGTATCACTTGATACTGTTTTTTTCTTATTATTTTGTCTATTTGTTTATCGAATTACATCAATTGGAAAATAGACCATCAAACCATGAATAAAAAATTTATTGTATTCTGTCAATTTTGTTGTGGAATTTATTAATATTCGCAAACTAATCTATTTAACTTTACAGTGGAATGAGCAAGGAATCGTGTTAATCCCTTCCGAAACATAAAGTCGATAGGTCAGAGCGTAATAAGCATTATATAAATGCAAAAACTGGCGTCGTAATGAAATCAAGTGGAACAAACGTCGCTCGCCCGGGCCCGCCGCCGCCCGTCACCCGCACCTCCATTGTTTCGGGTTAATACGGCCTATGTAGGTCACACTGATAACAACATTTATTTTATGTCCCTTTTATGGACGCTGCCGATTTCTGTTAGTTTGCGTACGGATATATCAGCACAATATACGAGGGAATACATTTTGCTAAGATTCGGTAGATTTGTTCCGAACTATAAAACTTGTTGGGTGATCTCTTCCCAAGATTGGATAGCTTATTTTGATATAATTTGATGTCTTCTGCTATTCATATTTTTATAAGTTTCAATTTTTTTTATTTCACTTTAAGCTTAACTTGTTCAAAAGTTAATAGAAACCATCAATAGCCTTAGTCTATGTAACCAATTACAAATTTTAACAAAATGTTACATTCATTTATCTTGTCATTATAACTTGTTTTCAATAAATAAGTAATAATTTAGCAAGACCTCAAATTTTAACGGTAAACCTTTGACTCGTCAGAAGTGAGCCCTCACAAAAGGCGAGGCCGTAATTTCGCTTCGCCTTGCGATCCGCAACCTTTTATTAAGTAGACACCGAGTCGACGAAACAAACAGAGACCCGAAGGGTCCAAAAGTTTCATTTCGACGGTTTAATTCTAGCGGAATCTTTGCCTATCGCCTTTATTGCTTTCGTAATAAAGACCTAAGTGTCGTTACAAGCCGCGTTTTCCAACAACGGGGGCTTTAATCAGTTGGTTATTGCGGCGGCAACACGACGCGGTACAGCGCGGCACAGAGCGACACAGAGCGACACAGCGGCCACGCGCCGGAGAAGGTCGGACAGGATATTACGAAGCCGCAACGTCACAGGCATCCGTGTTTAGTCGAAAGCTAAATGAGAAATAGTAGAATAACAGCGGCGAGTGTCGCCTTTTTGCTTTTGACTGCTCTCGACGCCCGTATTCGTCGAAAATTGTCGTATTCAACGCGTCCGGCAGCGTGGCGGTTTGCGTACGCGTTTTTATCACACGACATATGAACGAGTGAGCAGTTAATACCGCTCGGTATTATAAAGCTTCCTTATTTTAAATGCCATCCTAATTTTAATTGTGTAGTGCGAAAAATATAGAATGAAAACTATAGGTTATATATACTGACTGTCTGAAGGAAATATTAAAAAGCATGGCTTTATTGAGTCTATATTAAATACAAACATTTAAAAGTCGATTAAAATTACGACATCACAAATCATAATCTCAATCCGATCTCAGAAATAAATTACAAATTTATTATCCATAGATATAAATGCGACTTGAAAACTTTGCTACGGTGAGTACATTTAACTTGAAACTCGTATAAATCATGTACTAAAATGTAATATAGTATATGATATAGGTGTACACCGAAGTCGAATAATCGACGAAACTTAGCTTGATATGTATCTGTTGTGAGCCAGCCCCTGTGGGCCATTAAGACAATTTATACACGTGTTGTTTAGACTTTACTTTAATGCGGATCCACACCGCGGTCTGATTAATCTCTACGAGTTGGTGCGGTTACGTAAGCCCAGTGACAGACTCACGCACTTCATTTCAAAGGTACTTAAACAAGGGTAACAGTAATATATGCATGAATTACGGAAATTAAAGAATTTATTATATGTATGTAAAATAAATAATATTTAAACAAATGTAATTTTAAATTTTATATATCATTTTAAGATTTTGTCTGTCTGTCTAGCATTTTTTTACACGTATTTATTACCAAACCAAGTGAAAGTAAAATCATTTTTGGCATAAAATTTATAAAAATTATCGGACCAAAATTGTGACGTGCCTGAATTTGAACGTCAATTAATAAAAGCATCAGCCCCAACCCACGGACGTTGTGTATCACCGCCCTAAGTGCTAGCTAACATTACTCGGCCGTCATCCCTCTTCTGATTAGCAAGCGAGCGGAGCCAGGCAAACATCTTAGTCCCCTCCCCTTACCTAATCTATACAATACTTTTCGCGTGAGCCAAAGATTAATGTCTCACCACTTTGCCCCAGTTTGTTTTCTTATACTTTCAAGTAATAAACGAGATTCTACTCACACTTACTTGAAACCAGAATATTTAAAACCTTTAGATAATTGTACAACATTTTATTATAATCTGTTTGCAAAGATCAATAAGGCAACTTTATGTTAAATTTCTTTGTTAGTGTTTTCTAGTTCTGTTCTTATTAGTTTGTGTTGAAAAATACAATCTTCTTGTAACTAGTACACAATATCCCAATTTATATTTAAAATACATTTTTTACTAAATACGCTGACACTATAAAAAAACTAATCTATAAGGATGTCTTAAATACATAATACTTGTCCAAATCGCTTGTTCCTTTCACTTGGACCATACAAAACAAAAGACGTTCGCGAAATTAATTGTTGCGTTTATGTCACGCGCACACCCCACGGTTTTGCTTTGAAAAATCATCTCTCATTGTACATGAGCTCAGAGATTTATAGCCAACGGACTGGCGCATGAATCGACTGCGAGTTTCAATATCACGCCGAACGCCGTCGAAGCCATCACTTTTCTTTCCACTTGCACGCCTTCAAACATATATTAAGAGACATTTCTATCTGCTTGAGATGTAAGTTATATAAATAGAAATCTCAAAGGAGTATCCTAATCTGATTTTTTTTTTTATTTTAATGTAATATTCTTGATATTTATTAAGTTACTTTCGACTTTGCTTAGCATTTAGTAATTGTATAGAAGGAAAGTAGGTATTGTTCAACTTTTACCAAAAAAAATCACGTATACCGTAAAAGTGAAAATTTCACTTTCAATATGTTTAAACGTGGTAGGGCCGGGACGTTCGCAAAGGGTCGGCAATAAAGAAGATTAAAACTATAGAGGGCGCCACATTACCCCCGCCGTTTGGATTCGGAGGCTCACTATATCAAGCACAATTACCCCCCGGTCGGGCTAAGGCTTCGGCGCCACACATGACCTGAAAGTTCAGCACTTCATTACAGAGCTATCGGTAACCCAATTTTGTCGGTGGCATAAGTAAAGCTCATAATTTTTGTCGCAGAAGTTTTAATGTATGGCCATTTGACCAGCGGAATCGTTTACAAATATTTTTTATTATTATTAATGGAATGGTTTATTTGTTTAGAATAAAGTTATGTGAAATTCATGTTTTATTTTAAATAAAACGATGGAGTACTTTACTATCATAGCTTATAGCATTACAGGAAGCTTTAATTGTTATTTGGAATTGAAAATCATTAGCTCACACGTTCTTTGATATTGATTGTTGCGTTATCCATATCGTATTTATTTATTCCCAAGAGTACGAAAGCATTTTAATTTAATTATTAAATGAGTAGCATTTCAAGCTAAATATGAGATATTATTATATGATTTTCTTTCCTGTATAAAGAAAAATGTATTTTACGCTCTAATGTTTGTCGACTACAACCGCAGTTTTTCAAATTAAACTAAAACCCATGGGTAATAAAAGATAATGATGCGTTGTTGGCAAATCGCCGACATCGTTACGGCCATGTGGCCAACCTTTTAAACTCCCGTTGTGCATTCAAATCTAGATTTATTTAAATGGGTGGACCTTTGATTGCGCGAGCTCGCTTTATAGCACAGCTTAAGTCTGCGATCGACAAATCTCATAATATCTTAAGCGCAAAGTTCAAATTGGCGTGACAAGTAATTTGTGCGGGTTTGTATTTAACCCCTTCTGTAATAAAGAGGATGAAAGGTTTTGAATGATTGTTTCTTTTTTTACGGCGGATGCCTCGAACACGTTTGATATGATAATTCCTTTAATAGGATGAGAGCATTACAAGTGTGTGGTCGTGGGCACGCATTTAGATACTGAATACTTAATGTTGATTCAGCCAAAAACTCTAACCCCGTTAGTGTCTGGCTGCTGCCCGATTTAAAACAGTATCCATTAGCGACATCAAAGAAGACAGATTTGTTTCAAAGTTTCGCTTTCGTTATGTTCTTGTGAATAAATTGTTGGATACAAATATTCGGGATTATTAGTTTCATCATTAATGTTTTCAAAGTATATTTTTAATAATTTCTTTAAGTTCTTCCTCGCATTTTCTTCATGTCACTAAACTAACTTAATAAATTAAGCAACAATTTAAACTTCAATAAACAATATTTTCAAGACAAATACTTTGTGTTCATTCACTTTGGGAATTGAAAATTGTGTAGCTTCATAGATACGAGAATAAAAAAGCACTACAATTATTTAAATTACTTTGAAAAACTTTACTCTAGCAAGTTTCATTTGCGTGATTATAATTGGCTTCAAACTCAGATTGTAGTTGTAAAGGACATTACGTGAAAAAAGTTTAAATAACAAAATGAACATTTAATTACGAAGCACATGTCATCAATACCTAAATTATTCAAACTTGCCAAAATATCAAAATCTTGTTTTAAAAATTAGAAAAGACATTATAAAATATTTTTAACATAACAGGGAAAAATATTTGTTAAGTCTTAAAGCAGAAAATTCAACAGAAAAAACGAACGACTTGTTATTAAGCAGTGTAGCAATCGCAAATAACCAACTTAACAAACTAAATAAACAATAAAACAAAATGCCTCATAAAAATTCGAGTCATACATCTTTGACAAATAAAAACACGACTCAAAAAAATAAATAAGAAAAACAATCGTCGGAACTCATTGGGCAAATTAGGAGGCGACCCTAAAAAATAAACAGAGAGAGAGAACGTTTTAATTGTAAATTGAATTAAATTCGACTGGAATCAACTTCTGTTGGCGCAATTTTGGCAGCCGCTAATGATGCGGGGTCGAAGCGAGGTTGCGAACCCTCAAAAGTCAGCCAGGATTTTGATTAACCGAAAAAAAAGTTATGAATGTAATTAATGGAGGTGTGTTACGTTGCTTTTTGTTTACGCTAAAAAAGTATGACTCGCTTGTTTCTGTGCGGAGGAATTTGATTAAGACGTCAACTTAAAATAATGAGGTTGGTGGATTAGGATTTGGGTCAGGGCCGGGTGATGTTTATAAGGTTTACTTACTCCTTTAAAATACCTTTTTTACACTCGTTATTTACTAACTGAATGAATATAATATATTCTTCTGTTTTCTTTGTTTATATGTATTTCTAATTACATACAATTTCTCACTCCATAGTGGCGAATGTGGCTTAAACTCTAAAATAATCCACTGTTCATGAATAACCATTTCATAGAAATAGTTCAAATCATTTAACCATGCAAAATGCAGATACACCAATAGTTACCTCTATTTCTAGTCTACTAACAATAGTATGGTCGTCATATTGATTTCAAGATTTTGTTATAATTCTTAATCAGATCTAATTAGGTGCTATAAATGCGATAGATATTGTAAAACCAATATTTAATTACGGAAAGAGGCTTCTAAAAATAGAAATCATTCCTTTGTCAAATCTTATCTTAATATTATTCCCAAAGATAAACGAAGTCGGCATAATCTAGTCAAGATCCACTGGTTCCGTGAACTGAACATGCAATTTCCAATTCTGCTTGCTCAAGAAATCGAATTGAAGATTCTAATGTTGAACAAATAATTAAAGTAAATTCGCATTTGAAAGAAGTACTAATCAAGCACTAACGACTTACCGGCGAATGAAACTCCTCTCCGAAGATCTCGGAAGCTCCGATATCTCGCATAATTGCATCAGACTTGGACTATATTAAAATGATCCTGCAGAATTGAAGAAATTTCGCGTCTCATCTTAATAAGTACGCCCGAATATTCTGGATATCAGTGAACTGTTTGAATCGCCAGGATTCTTAATGAAATTTTTGGATTACGACTTGTAAAGTCGCCCCTCCTTGTCTGACGCCCCGGACGCCGCGTAAGTCCGTCTCGCTCGTCTTGCAAAGGTGCACTTTTATGTGAAATTTATTCATAACGTTGTAATTCATCCGCACCGAGTAAAACGCTTGGTAATAGGGAATGGGGGATGATATTTTCGTGTATTATTATTAGCGTGTTCAGCCAAGGTTCAGTAATTCTAAGTTATCGTCTGCATAAATACGCGCAGAATTCTAATTTGCTTTTTAACACTCCGCTTTTTCTTAAATGAGATCTTTAGAATAAATTTTAAATTTGCATAAGTCTTTATGATTTGAATACTCTAAGATATATAATATTTTACATTGTTTACATAATCATTAGCAAATTATAATATTACCAAAATGTTTAGTATTTACATAACTTCGAATCAATAGGAGTTTTGACAATTGCAAATTCAGTTTAAAATTGTAATAAAAGTGATATAACAAAACTCTTGTGAACAAAACATGCGTTGCCAAAATTCGGAAACCAGTGCATCTTTTACTCTGAATTAAGCATCGCTTAAGGATCGCTTGCACAACAAAATTTATGAGTACGTTGAAAAATTCTTATCTCTTATAGTCAAAGAGTTGTCTTCGCGGGAGAGCACCGCTTAAGAAGTAGACCATTATATTATTACGCTGCGGTACACCAGTAAAGCTCTAACACTTTTGAAAATTATCCGAGAAAGTATGCGAAGGCCCAAAGAATCTTTCGCAGTCAGTCGTCTATGAATGTATAATGATCGCTGCACCTCACTTTGTGACTGGTTCCAAAGCGAAGCTTCTCTTTGTTCTATCTACATTTTCTGTGGTTGTAAACTTTCGTGGATTCACATATATTTTTATTTCTTTGATTTTTTTTCATACGTTCATCTTATGTTTTGTTCGTTTTACTTTACACTTCGTAGTTTCAGTATAATTTATATTTATAAGTCAATGTAAAAGGTAATGATTAATTTATCAACTTTGATTTCTAAATATCAAAATGTTCTATCAATATAGAATTGTTAACAGTACCGTTGACTATTCTTATTCACATGTTTAGAGTTGACTTTAAAGAAAATTTATCAGTAAAAATATGTTAAATTTCTGTTCAAATCTCAAAATTGTGACCTACAGTTGTATTCGCTGGATCGCTTGTAGGAATAATTTTTAATATATGACTCGAGCATAGACAAATATGTAGAGGCGATATTGTTATTAAATCCTGGTTATTTTTAACAACATGACCATATAACAACTGGTAGGTAACATGCACGTGCTTTAAATTATGCATTGTTTGTCAGTGGGGCGGTCGTTCTGATATAAATCTGATGATATTTTTTAACGAGAACACTTTAATGGCTTTATTTCCTCAATAAAGTAGCCTGTGGACGTAATTATGAAATTTACCAAGTATATGTCACCGATATAGTGAGTTCTTCGTCAGTTTACAAAAAACCATGCTGGGTCAAATTAAAAAATGTAATCGGAACATCAGTCCATTTTTCATTGTTGACTGATATAATATTTTTAAATACCATCTTGCGTTATATTGTCAAGATTTGATTTCAACCGTAATACTATGGATTTGGTTAATTTGTAAAATACCAGCTTATGGTTAGTTTACAAACTAACAAAGTTCAAAATTATACGACAGCATATAGTATCGTGACCGTTCGTGATAACGCCTTAAATGATACGAACGGAATGGACTTAACTAGGTCTAGCCTTATGTCTTAAATCGTGATTTACGAAATTACCAAACTGCGTGAATTTTGGCCGCTTTTGGGCAAATAAAAGTAATTTATGGCAGCCTTGATTAATTTCTTGGGTTTTTTTAAATATAAATAATGTACCTTTGTTAAGCCTTTTTGCTGCATAAGCATTTTTTATCGCTTGCTTCATTTCTGGTTATTTTAATTGTTTTATTAACGGAAATTTCAAATTAGGTCGACATTGTGGTAATGACCTCTTTGGAAATTCGAGAATCGATTTTTCTACAACATAAAGAAGGAAACATACTTATTTTATAGTGCCAAGGTTAACTCCAATCATTTTCAAATCCGTGTTAAGAAAAAAAAAAAATTTTTTTAATTTATGTACAGAGCTTCCACTAATTAACTACAGCTTGATATACGCAGGACTACAAAGTAATCATCATATACAGAGTTATAAAAATTGCAAAGAATTAAATTCTACTGATTTCGTGTTTTAACATAACATCTACGCTTCTTACATTTAAACCGTTATACAGTAACCTTAAAAGCTACGTTCAAACGTTAAATAAAACAAGTCTGAGACATGAAAATATGAAACATGTACGGAGCGAAGACGTCAACTAATTTTGTAATGGAATTGCTACTTGTTAGCGCGGCGAATACATGCCCGCTACGTGGTCGGATGGTGGACGTCGGGGCGCGACTTATAGCGAATATATAAGCGGGGCGATTTCACGCCTTCTGAAATAAATACCAGGAACAATCAGACAATCTAATTATCAATATAAAAGAAATTGTAATAAATTATTAGTATAAGTTATACCGTCGTAAATAAGCAAGAATTCTTGTAGTCACCCGACAATAGAATAGGAAGCAAGCAAGAATATAAAAAAACCCTAGGATTGGGAAAGCTTCAATGTGCTTCGTCGTTTATTTCATATTTCTACAGTTTCACAGTATGGCTTACAACTTAACAACAAAAAAAATGAATTTCATGCTACCTTGGGCATTATTGCAGTTACGGCTCGCTTGAAATATGGTAGAAGATTTTTATAATTAATATCTAGAACTTTAATCGGGATCATAAATATAAAACGGTTTGTTATTTACTTATTCATACACCCGCTTACAATGAAGCCCCACACCAGACCGCAGAGCACGTGCGCGCCCGGGGCGTTCGCGGATTAAGCGAGCTGTAGGCGCGATGTGTGCCGGTTTTTCCTTGTTAACAATTACAACTAGAATTATTACACCTCCGTTCCGTTTTATATTGTTATATATACAAAAAATGTAACGTGAAATAAACTTTTATAGCTTTTCAAGTCTCTCTACTCTCTTTTGGAATATTTGAATTCGACCTTTCATTTCAATGCCTAAGGACATTCAGTTCTGATGTTCGTCTTGAATATTAATTGATCCTATCTTCTCACTGGTTAAACTGAAATTAAGGTGTTTGATAGACCATTAAGAGATAATCGCTTAAGTTTTCTAATAATTATTTGTGGCAAGATGTTTTTTAAATTGATTTAATTCTGTAGATATAATAGTGCGTATTCTTCATACTTATAACTTCATATACGTGGTGCTGACTTGCTATTTAAAAATTAATTTTCCTAAAAAATATTTTACTGTATTTATGTCTTAAAATTGAAAAATTGTTTTCTTTTGTATATCACAAATACATAGACGTTGTCAGTCTCGATTAAGATTTTGAATTAATTTCAAAACGAGTCTCTTCCTACTACTGAAACCCACAAAATATTGTTATTCCTGTTTTTATGTTATCAAAAGTACTTTGTAAATTATATAAGTATAAATATTATCTACACAAAACCCAGCAGTACGCCCTTTACGACTTCTCTTCGCTGAGCAAAATGTTATTCCTCAAGCGAAGAAATTGTTCGCGAAAATTTCGATTGACTGTTCCCTAACTCCCGCGTACATTCATAAGTGCTTTCTTTGTGGATTGCCAACAGTCGACGGCACCCTTTAACATGTTTATCCTTTTTAGTCTAACCTCCCCTTGTGGGGAGCTGTAGTCTTTGTAGTTTTACGTTTTTTTGTTTCTTTCATTTCAGAAATGCTCATATTACCTACTTTACAGTCATAATCGTATTTTATATTATTTCCATAAAAATTCCAAAACATTACAATATTTCTAATTTCAATGACATGAGAAATATGTTTTTGTACGAATGTTTTGACAGTGGGAACTTGCGGCATCAAAACAATCATGACTAAACTATACCAATTTTCATCGAGACTTTAGACTCATTAATAAAATGTTGATTAATCCAACATTATATATTCTTGTACACTTTATTTATGGTGTACTTATGAAACGTTGTACCTTATTTGTCTTCCCATTTGCAGAGTTTATCGAATACAAGCTTAATTAAAAATAGCAGCAGCCCTTCCATTGATTACGTCATATTTTAAGGAACCGCTCGCTAAAACCAATTATGAAATAACAAGATATTTATAACAGGAATTTTACAATTAATGAAATTAAACTGCTATTTTAGTCTTTGCATTGAACACAATATTGGCCCGATCCGTATTTTTATAAATGAATTTTTAATAAATTGATTTATAGCTTAATTAAAACTCAATTAGTAGTCATTGGGAGTTGAATTAATTTGCATTCGTTGTGTCGGTATTTCGGGCATGCGATGTTCAACCAGATCGGAATGGGAGATACACCTTTTCATTTCATGTATTTTTAATCAATCGTCAAACACTTTTAGTGTAAATTTTTAAATTTATTAAATGATAGGCCACCAAAATGCACCAACTGATAAAATACAAACAATTTGGATGACGAATAATGACTTTCCTTTGCCCATACATACAAGTCATACAATCGTAATAGTCTAATATTTTCTTTCAATTTCATTTCAAATACCAAACATACTATACAAATGTTCCATTTTAAAAACACATTCTCTCAATAAAATTACCATACGCCGACAGATCGAATGTAAACAGGGTAGTGTACGTTGCGCCTTAAAATAACATCTGAAGCAGGACCTATAAAGGCGTTTGTCGGCGCCTTAAAGGCTTTAAAAAACAAGTTGTTACACGTCCAACGAACCACCGAGTTGAAGCGGCAAATATTTGTATTTGCCGTGGTATCGCCTCATCGAGAGCAAATTTACATTCGCCCTAGTTGAGCACATGCTTAAGAAAGTTCACCTGTAGAGACATTTATCCGGTCAAACTAATTGATCCTTGGATTGTGTGATTTTTATTAATCAACTCTATTTTTCTTTTATTTCAGGTAACACTTCTTTGATAGTTAACTCCCGCTTAATTTATAAAAGGTAATAAATTTCTTTCTAGAGATACTATTTAGAAAACGATAGGGATTTATCATTAATTATCAACAACACTCGTGTCTCTACTTACTTCTAATAGCCGTCATATCTGAATTCACTCCTTTCCTACACTTATCCTATTTTAAAAAACCTTCCATACATTCTTCGACCCTCTCTGCCTTTGCATCATCCACATTTAATGTCATAACTTTCTTATATCTATGACCATCTAAACGTACGCAACATAAAATCCTCAACGAAAAATATCTCGCTTCTGCGTCGACTCTAATGAATGTAATGAGCCGTGCTACATCCAGCTACATAAACATACATATATACGATGTAATTTTCAAAGGAACACGACATGAGAAATTATTTAAACCGATATTTAGGGGTCGGGCCCGGGATGCCTTACAGTCTCTTAATGGCACAAGGTTAAGTCTCGGGTCCAAATTAATAACTTCACATTCATTAAACTGCCTCAGGCCAATTAACTTGATTAGTTTCCTATCAATATACAATAGAAATTTTTCTGTATATTTTGTAAGTAATAAAACTTGTACCCTAAGCCGTCCATTTAAAACCTAATATCCTAATTTAACTTGAAACTGGTTGGACTAATCTAGGACAATTTTGTTTAAAATGTTGGTAACTTGGAACCAATATAATAAAGTATCCAGAACTTTATTTGTATTATATATATTAGTTTAATGTTAAAATACGAAAATTAAACAACGTAATCAATTAAATGAAACTTGTTTCACTACCAAAACTGTAGTTCAAAACATTAACCTCATATTAACATAGAAGTAGTAAAAGTTTCTCAGCAAATGCTTAGTTGATGGTCTCATTTTGAGACAGTAAATTAGACGACACCAATCAAGTCGAAATAACATTCAAAGTTTTCAACTTTCAGTTCACCTCTAATATCTGTACAAAATGGGGGGTAATTTCCTTCGATTTCTTGCATATTAATGGGACACTGGAAATTTCAAATCGCTACAGGAGGCCAGTTTTAATCAATTTTATTCACTACTAACTGTCGCCCACGACTCCGTTCGTGCAGAGCAAAACAAATCTTAATTAGTAGCCTATGTATTCTGCCAGACTGATCTATAACGACAAATGTCATCGAGATCTCTTGTACTCTTCCGCAGATGCCTTCTAACAAACATCAATCCATTCATCCATAGATTCCCAAATATTCGCATTCTTAATAACTAGCTGTCGCCAGCGTACTATGTTCTACATCTATGCCAAATTTCAGCGGGGTCTGTTTAGCCGTTCTGGAGATCATCCATGCATCCAAACATTCAAACATTTTATAATATTAGTACGATAGTCAAACTAACTGAACCCAGTACGCATTGCAATGGTAAAATTTAAATAACATAAAAATTCCGAATTATTAGCAACGTGTTTGACAAAATATGTTCAAATACAAACCTAATATCTAAATACAAAATTCATAAACGTTGCAGCCCCGCGCCGCTTACGTCGCCTCTTCTTAACCGAAGGTTATTAACGGGCTCTGTATTAATCCGCCAATTAAAACTTTCTCTATGCAAAAACGTTTTCCAAACAACTTATTAGGGATTTACATATAAGGGTACGAATCTTTACGATTCGAAGGTTTTACCTTCAGTTTAACATACCTCTCGGAATGTTAATTTTCGCATTTGTTGGAAATATGTAAAATAAATGATTTTATTATTTACGTATTCTTAAAAAAATCAAATCGGAAAAGTTAAGCAGAATTTATTTTAATAAAATATAACAGAAATAATCGGTAATAATAAATCTTTCAGTGAACATAAAAAGTAAGTCCATTTCCAATTTCGTCAATACAAAAATAAAGCGTAATCTTCGTCAAAGGGAAACCACTGGATACACTTTAAACATGCAAATCCTTCAGTAACTCTCTCGTAAAGAAAAAAGAGCACAAATGGTAAATCTTTCACACCCACACTGAGACGTTTCATGAAAAGCTGCCTTCACATTTTTCAGTGCCTCGTCGACTTCGCTCCGCCGTTCATTTGCTAAAACATCCCCTTGCATAGGCCTATTACACAGATCTTCAGTGTGATAGACACGGCGCTGCCTTAGAAAAAGGATATTTTTTTTATTAGAAACTACAAATTCTAAATGTAACTTTAGACTTACAGAACTTTCTTTTTATATGATTTTTTTGCAATAGTAGGATTAGGTTGTGTAATTTTCACTGAACAGATTTTTAAAATGTTATGCATTTTATCCTAAGTACTAGTCAGTGAAATAGTGGTTTAAAATGAAAATATTACATACATATAGCACTATAGATTAAAGTGTGTCCATTTCTAAACATTTGTAGGTCTACATAACCGAAGTGATGAATGCACCAAGTTTGTCCATGTCAAGACGCGGGCACAAAAAGAAATCGCGAGCGCCGCGGAGCACCGGAAATAGCGGCGTTCGCCTCGCATCGTCTCCATTGGCATTTTGAACAGAAATCGTAGCCTGGAAATAGTACGTCTCACGCATACGCTATAGAATTTCTTGCGTTACGTTTCCCACACGATCCTACATTTATTTCCCTATCATAAACCGGGGCTACACTGATATATTCTGTGATATTTTCGTGCTGTCGTAAAATGGAATGAGGTTTTTGGGGTTGAAACTATCATCATCTCTGTGACAACTATTGCGATATTTCTACATTAAACTTCGAGATTGTAAGCTTGAACTAAAGTATACATTACTAAGAATATGAAATTATAATTTATGTTACAATTTTACTATAAATCAGACATAATATTTTTAATAAATTGGGTATATCAAATCAGATAGGCTATGAAATATAAGTTGCCTATAAATTTGTCACCGATGTCAATTGACTTAACAAGAGAATTATACTTAAATACGAGTTGTAATTAATCTTTCGAGCATATGAGCGTCGGTGGCTCAGGGGTCAAGCGCTTGACTTGCAATCTGCAGGTCCTGGGTTCGAATCCCGCCATGTACCAATGTTTTTTTCGATTTCCGATTTACATATGTACATTTATCTGACGTTCTTACGGTGAAGGAAAACATCGTGATGCAACCTGCACATATCTGAGAAGAAAATCAAAGATATGTGTGAAGTCAACCCGCACTTGGCCAGCGTGGTTGACTATGGCCTAATCAACCTTACTTAGAGTAGGCTCCGAGCCCCTCGGTGGGGACGTATAGTGAGCTGATGATGAATCTATTTTGCTTGAAAAATTTCCGAGGCATAACGTTTTGGCCGTTATATTTCTTTAGTAGGTAGTCATGAGCACGCATCAGATACCAAGCAATAAACAAATAGCTTCCTTTTACGTCCAACTCTACATCGTCACATCTGGCAATAAATCCTAAATGACAATTTTGTACGTCATAAAATCGGATCGTTGGGTTTTAGACAATCCATGGGCCGTATTTACGAGGGCCCACTTTAAGGCCTAGTAGGTATTTACCAATGTGATGGTACCATAAAAGTCACATAACATCGTCAATCGTTTAAACCGTCGTTTCAGCGGTGTTGTTAGCGAAACCTTATTCGAAATCGATTTAAGAAGCTATCGTTAAAGAATTGTTTCATCGAATTTGCAGCTTGCGATGTGTTTTCCATTCGTTTAGGTTCTAAATCTATATATAATTACTGTATAAAGTAGTAAGTAAAATTTAATTTAAAATCCTGCAAAACAGCAAACTGGCTCCAAAATCCATTAAGCATACAACCACAAAATTTACAGCGCAAAATATATCGAACATTTTGACGTGATTAATAGTCGCGAAACTTCCCCCGTCGCGTCGCCGGCCGCGGCGCCTTCAAAAGATTACTCAATTCGTGTAACATTAAAAAAGCGAACAACCAAAAAAAAGTGTCGGAGTCGTGTATTTTTCAAACGAGTCCGCAGTTTGGGAAGTTGTAGCGAGCGTCCTCCGCCTTTTGCCATCTGAATTGCAAATCGGCGCGATGACGAGTTTGTATAAAACTAAAAGTGTCGGCCAAACTTCGTATCAAACTTTACCGCAGGTGTAGAAACAAAAACCACACTTTATAATTATGATAATTCGGACCGCATGGCTTGCGGCTTGCGGTGCGGCGGCTTGCGGCGCGGATTGAATTTGCATGGCCGGTATCCGTGGCTGTGTCAACGGCGCGAGGTAGCCCGATGAATAATGCATACTTCATGCCACTTACCTAACACATTAACATATTTATTAATAAAATAAATATCAGTCGCCGGCTCCGTTTCCCGGCGATAGGTCTTACACGTTTTCACTGTGTACATTGCGGAATTCCGTGCAAACTTTGCGGATTGTAGTGAATTGTTAACTGGGACGACGTAATGTATGGCGTGCATTAAATAAATTGAGTTAGTACTGTAAAAGCGACGATGTTCATTTGTCTAATGTGTACAGAATTAAAGACAAATATCGCCGGCAGCGGCGCTCGCTTTAAATTCATAAATGTAAGGGAATTGTGATTTTGTAAGAGTAAACATTGGAGCTTTATCGCAATATCATTTTCATTGTTAAAATTATGATATTTTCACACCATATTGAAATTGAACGTATTATAAAAACGATCATTTCAGTACTCTGGGTAATGAAATTAAGCCAGGATAATATAATTTGTTTCAATAAGATGCACCTAACATTGTTGCGCAACAAAATACTTGCTCTGTTGCCAAAAGAACTTACTTCCGTAATACTACTTTCACAGGAGTACAGAATAGGGTTAAAGGAACAGCATAGTACTACCATTGTTTGACTCTAAGTGGGCGTTCAAACAATAGCAGTACGGCACTGTCCTACTGCTCTAGTGTAAAAAGAACATGACTGCTGAGCACAGTTTTGTTACACGTCGCATAAACTAACTTCCCAAGCTTTCATATCACGATGTTTTTCGCAATTTTACGAGGTTTTAATAACACGAGTCGAGAATGAGGTCTGTTTACTTCGTCATGTAAAGGTTTATATTAGTCACAGATTAAATTTGTGATATACAGCGTGATGTTTTAATATAAAATATATGACTTTGTAGACATTATAATTTATCAGAGTTTAATTGTGACTGACAGATTTCACATTCAGTTTATAAAAACAGTACAGTACAGTTTGCAGTAATACATCTATATTTCGTGTTTATCTTTTACCTACAAATTGAATCATGTCGAATAAACAACAAAAATGCGCCATTTAAGTATAACAATCAACATAAATTCCCCCCTCGTTACAGTACGTGCTACGAACGAGCGTCCGAGCTCAGGGGAGAGTCTATACAGATAGTAAATTTATTAAATAGCTAAATTAAATACGTGAATTGCAACCGAATTGGACGCTAAAAAACGGCGCGGATCCGCTTGACCATAACTTATCGAGCCCCCCGGGGTACGGCGACCGGAACTGGGGAGGATTCCGAGATATATTCCCAATTCTAACTTATCTTAGGCTAAAAATATTTATTTTATATATTAGCTTTCTTTTATAGATACATACTGTATTTATTCTTACATATTTTAGTTACACAAAAGTGATATAAGCCCCTATTGAGATTATTTCTAACATTACATCAAATCTATTTCCTTTTAAAAGACTTTTTGATTTTCAAATATATGCTACAAAGATTCCTTTCATTATAGTTTGAATCTTGGACGTATACAGAAACAGTATTTCAAACACCATGACAGCTGTCACCAAACTGTCAGTGTCAGTGTGGAGTCCTGGCGATGTCCCGCAGAGCGCAGTAAGCACCAAGTTACCAACATTGAATAATGCATGTACCCCGCATTACACTGGTAGCGCGCATAAAATATGGACACCCTGTTTAGTCATTCAGTCGCGCTAACAACCAGGTGAGAATGCATTGAGGCTTCTTAAGCCACGACGTCGCCGCGGGACTGTATTAATCTAGCTTCTGTAAGTAGCTTGCATGTTAAGGAACATCTGATATAGAAAATATATTATCCTAGTAACGTAAACTACGCATTTGCACTTTTTCTGGTGTTGCTGATGAGCGTGGGCATCAGTAATATCTCGAAGTTAAGGAGTTTCCCTAATTTTTTTTCTGGAAAAAAAAGTTATCACGTATCAAGTTATCTAATTATCAATGAATTGTAACCATCAGAATTTTTATTACTCAGAGTCTGCAAGTAGGTTAATTCAAGAATAAACATTGAAAACTCCTCCATTTATAACGCGTAATTCCAAACTTTAAATACACCATTAAGCAACTGGATAGCCCTTCCGCCGCAGACAGAGCAAATCTGTTTCTTTTTTAATACAGAAAGTTGGGTATAAGATTATGTTTATATAAACAGACGAAAGCGGAAAAAACAAAAGATAATATTTTTAATTTGTTTTTGTTTGCACAATATTAATATCGTTATTATCATTAAGTTCTTATTTCTATTCGACGATGTTAAATAAAATGAATACTAGATTAAAAAATAAATTGAATAGAAATAAATAACACATCACTTTATAAGTTATTCTGAAGATAAGGATTAAAATTTCAAGTGTATTATGTTAGTAAGTTCCAGCTGCAACTTAGTAACTATAAAGCAAGCTAGTTAAGGACACCTATAAACTAACTCCATATTTGTAAAGTTCTTGCAACATGCCGTAGTAAGAAACAAGGCGGAGTAATCAGTTTGTCCGCGGTCACCGAACTCCACACTAAGATAATTTATTTATAAACATTGTTTGTACTTCTCTTATCTAGACATTAAAATAATTATTTATCAATTAACTTCTTACATATCTTTTGTTTAGTTGTTTTGAAAAAGTTTATTTTTTATTTTAACTACCTATCTGTTCGGTTCCTCCTCCGCTACCTCTTGTCAGTGTAACCTCAATCAGTTTTCTTCGTTATTTTTCTTTCAGGCGCACGCCCCAGTCCCGAAAGCCGCTTGCTTCTGAGAATTTTCTTAAACTTAGATTAGAAACCTTGCAAATAGTTCGTACGTGATTCGAGAACCGAACACAAAGTCGACATATGTTTCGAAAAGTTTTGAATTCACTTTAATGGTAATGTTCACAATGAAAATTATAAAATCTGGAACGGTTAGATTAATTCAAATAACTAAATGTATTATTATATTATAATTGTCTTAAATACAGTAATTTAATCTATTTTAAGTTCTATATCTGTTAGTAATGTTTTGAAAGTCAATAAGTCTCCTCGAAGACTACTCATGTTTAAGTAACTACTGACTTAGAATATAGAAAGTTAAACATTTAGTATAACAAGAATGTAACATTATGATCTTATAATATATCTTATATACAAATCAAAATTTGATATCAATATTTTTCCTAATAAAGTTCTACAAACAATCTTACTAATATTATAAATGCGAACGTTTGGATGGATGGATAGAACCGCTGCATGGATCTCGATGAAATTTAGTATAGGTCTAGAACATAGCCTAGAAGAACACATAGGCTATTTAGTTTTTAATAAAATAGCATGCTGAATGAGTCGCGGCCGACAACCAGTATCCTTATAATATTTGAAAGAACTTCATGTTAATCGCAGTTTATTTAAACGTAATGTCGTGTCTCCGTCGGTCTCCTCACTGTCCCCTCTCTCACACAGAACCCCGCTTTATTTTCACAGAGGAACTTTTATAATTCGATGCCGTCGCATTTCGACGAGGGCTCGTTAGACACCTTTGTCGATCTGCTTGCGTTCCGAAGGTAAATAGTCTAGGATTCAACGCGATTGCCCCTGATTATGTGTATTGTAAGTTATACGGTGTGAGAGAGGGAAAATTCGTCTTTTTATTGGTGGTATACTTTATGTAACTTTTTACATACTTTCTTTGGATTGAGTTCAATTTTCTTGGTTCATTTAACATTGTATTATGTAATTCTTGTCACAATTGTCACACAAAGAGTTATTCTATTTTAGAATATAAAAAAACTTTTCAACAGAACTTAATATAAATAAAACTACATTCGTTCAGTTAAAAAGAAAAAAAAATAAACATAGATCCTTAAAACTCAAAAGCGTATCTCGGGCGTATAATACAGGAAGCGGTGCAAAGCAGAAGAGAGCACAAAGAATAGAGTCGCCGCATAAAGATTTGCTGGCCAGTTGCGTTTGGTAATTGCGGCCGCGGTCTGCGCTGGTACAAAATACAGTAATGTGTTCGCAAAATTTCCCATAATATTCTAGTGGTGTTAAAAGATACTCAGCTTTTCTATCGATAAATATCATTACATTTATTCAGGTAAGTACATAGTTTTGATAATTTGTTATATTATAAAATAACATATTCTGCATCTATGCGCAATGTGGTTTAATAAATAAAGCGTTTTTATAAACTTGAAGTTTAAGTTTGCGTAGCCATAATTTTTTTATAAAATATTAGCAGATTTCCCTTAATTTACTAATATGTACCATTCCAACTAAGCTCTAGGTTTGTGCTAGCATATGGTTTACGACAATAGTCGAATGACGGGATTCGAATCCCCTACCTAGTGAGCGGTAATCCCTACCCTTAACCTTTAGGCTATTGGCGCTTCATTAAATTGGTCATTTCGTCGTACTTAGAATTAGATTATGGCATTCAACAATCCAATAGTTTATAACAAACACTCAAGTAATGAGTCTTGTAAAATTCTATTTCAATATAATACTGAACAAAAACTAAACAAGACGCGAGTTTTGTGGTGTATATTGATATAGCATAACATAGCGGAACACAACGTTATGGAAACTCGAGGTCGGTGCTAGCGGTCAAGCCGTCGGAAAGTTTTTCATGCATGCGAGTTGCAACTTGGAAATTCAATTGTAAATTCGTGATGCGGACGGATTGCAGCGCTGTTACCCACTTACTTGTGCATATGCAATGCCATGCTATGCTATGCGCTGCATCTCTACTTGTAACAACTTAGATATACAGAATGTTCTCTACACTGATATACTAAACATATATCTACAAATACGTTTTTCATGTTAATTGTTATATGTTTATCAGACAAGTTTGAAAATCCAATTTCAACGATATATCTTTTTCGTATATAACATTTCAATAATATAAAAATCTTCGTCTGACGAATCTATTATTCGATATAACATTTTGATTCGGCTCACTCACGAAACACTCAGAACATCGCTAAATTAGAAATGACCCGAGCTTCGGGCCGGTCTGACCGTAAAACCTCCTTCGATAGCTACTAAAGCAACGATATAGATATTCTGTAGATCAACATTTAGTGTTACATAAAATTATATTTATATTAATATACTTCCACAGTTATTGATTGGAAATAGAATGTTTATTGCAATAGTGTTGCGACTCAAAGTGAGACCTGTTCTTCGATACAAGAGTATACTAACGTAAAGCTAAAATTTTGCTTCTAGATTTAGTTGATAAAATCCAAATTTAGAGGCACAGTAGAATTTTGTCCTTTATTGCAAAGTCAGAGTTATTGTTTAAGTAAGATTATTACTTCTTTATAATTAATAAGCACTTATCCGTTTCTAGAAGTATAATAAAGTCACAATTGAAATGCATAGATTAATTTAAGCCTGCCGCTAAGGGTGTATATTTCACTAAGATTGTCATCTGGCGAGAAGCGAATATAAAATTCGCTCAAGTCGCCAGCTTTCCTTGCACATAAATAAAACAAAAAGCAATTTAACCCCACTGTATTAATAAGTTGGTACGAGACTTAGTCGTTGATTAAATTTGGTCCGCCGCATTGTTATGCTTCATTATTCAAGAATGTAATAACTGTCTACTACGACTGTATCGAAGCCGTCACTTTTGTTGCCAGCCTTTGTTAACCATCGACATAATGTATAAACATACTTATATACTTACTTACTCATTTTAGATATAGTTAGAATCCTTTGGCGCGAATGGCGCGCTTTCGTTCCCACGTCAAGTGTCAGATTGATTAGTGAGAGGACATAAGCGTTGATATTTTAATAAGGCTAGTGTTGCGCCGATATACCGGCACAGTGTCGGATTTTCTTCCTAACATTATGTCGTTCTATCTCTAGTTTCTATATATATCCTGCCAACACTCGTATATATTACTTTGAGTGTTTAGTCAATGATTGCTTTCAAGATTGACAAAAGTTTTTAACACCGGACTTTCAGATATCAACTAGTATCGTAAGTATCATTTAAACTTATTTTCACTATCGTGAATTTTTCAATATTAAAATTAACCTTCAAATAAAAAGAATAGAACTTTAATAATTAAACATGCAAAACTTAGTAATGGGCAATCATTTTTCAAATAGAAAGCTAGTCAAATACTCGCTTTAATAAATTTTATAACAAGGCGATTGTCCGACGCGAAATGTCACACGTTTTAGGTCTGTGACACACTAGCCACGTGCGTTCAATTAAATAATATCAATTTTACCTTCAGTTATTTACTTCGGTACATAAATTTACACAATTATTATTATTGGAGTGTGAACGTATACATAATATACAATAATCATCTTGCCAACATGATGTACTATTTGCGATGTTTATAACGAGAATTCAATTAAGATGTGTGTCTGTCTCTCTGTCCACAAATTTTCTTTCGTTACCGGTAATGCAACTTTCGAAACCTGACTACCTATTTCTTGTCCCGAATGCGATTTAATACTGAAATATCTATTGATAAATACATAATTTGAAATAGACGAGTAGCCGGTGTAATAGTGTGCAGCCGGCCTAACTTAGCATTAAAGATTCCACAAACAATGTCGTAGTTCAGAAATAGCAAAGCCGTAGTCGCAGGTAAATAGACGGAGTTGGTCGTTGTATCATAAGTCGATGCAGCTTGTCTCCTCAATAATTCATCGACTGATCGATAACTTACACCGGCTATAACTGACCAACATCTACTTTCTTTTAAGGTATCGTAAAAATCTTAACTTTAATTCGATTATACTACTATTAATGTTATCTTTAAACTGAACTTTGAAGATGTTTCCCGTTGGGCCGATCAGCCTACCAAATGAAGCCCAATTGGTTATTTTCCCATTAGACTGATTGAGTCAACGAATACCATTGGTCAGATTGTTTCTACGAATTGATCAGTAAGACGATCGGTCCAACGGCAAACACCCAATATTTTATCGTTCCAAATTTGCAACAGTGCGCCAGTGATATATTTTGGCAGCGGATCATTTAATAGACGACTCTGTACTATTAAGTCTACTGTAAAAATACTGTTTCTTTAACAACCGATGTAGACCTATATATTAAATAGTAATAAATATTTTTACTCTTCTATTATCGTTAACAGAGTATTCAGGTCCATTCTATGTTATTACTCCCTTACAATTATGTACAAAGAGTCAGTGGGTCGAGTTTACTATAAAAGGAATATTTCGTAAACGATTCATGTCAGACGTGTATTAAGGTTTTTTTAATAAGTTATTCCATGTTGGGTACATATTCTTTCATGTAAGCTTCTTAAACCAGAACTGTAATATCTTATTATTATCATATTTGCTATAAGCTTTTTAATCAATCCAATTCTTCGTTAAATATTTGTCCATTATCAACATGTTAACAATAAAGTTAACGCATCAAAATAGAAAAAAAGAACATTTAGAAGTTAAATAATTTTTAAATCATATCAGTAAGCGGTAATGAAGAGTACATTAACGACAAAAACATATCGTGTGAGTTTCGAAGCGATCCCAGCAGACAATTAGTGGATTGTCCATTGTTCAATTTGACTTATTAGCAGCGCGGCAAATGCATCGTAATTGGAATTATTGGAGGCTGCACCGGACCTAGGAGAGGCTTGTAATCTCTTCCCATAATCGAATCATGCTTTTAGAACAATGCTTGGCTTTACCTGAAAGGGATTCCAACATTGTGTGGTCAGTGTTGCCCTCTATGGTTATGTTGTCCTGCGCATTTGGAATTGAATTTTTTAATGTTCTTAGAGTCGGTGTCGATATTTGATAAACAAATCACAGTTCAATTGTGACTTAAAATGACACATTTTATTCAGAAGATGAAACTCATAAGTACTAAAGACATACTTCTTTTTTAATTCTTTATAGAGAGAAGAGATTACTAGATATTGCGTACCGAAGGCCTTATTTTAGTTCTCTTACTCTTTCTCCTCATTTCTTATAAAGAAAGAATGGAAAGGGGTAGTGGATTTGACGGAGGAAGGAAAAATAGGAAGGAGCAATATGACCTTTCCTTGAGTATAGGCAATGCATCTGCAATTGCGAACGGCTTCGTTATTTCAGCGAATTAAGGTGGCTAATAGAAGATTGGTTAAAAACTGGGACAACAAATTGTATGTAAAAAAGGCTGCAACATGCAAATGTTTTTAAATTTAAAGAACAGTATGCAGATGTCCGCTCCCATACGCGGTGCGTTTGTCAATACAAGCGCTGGCCTGCGCGGCGGCCGAACATCTCTCATTATAAAAATAACCGTATTGCAGCCAAACTGGAAACAGTTGGGGTAAAAAAGCCTCGATCGTTTTTGCTTCCCTGTCCATTTTTAAATACGCATTCAATGTTCATTGTATCCTTTTTACTGTTGTTTTCATTTCTTTTTTTTTAAGTTTAAAGTGTTTATTAATTTTTCTGGCCTTTACATTGTAAACAATTTTTTTGTTTGCATTATTCGCTTTTAAAGAATAAATTTATATTTTAATGTATGATTTTACATTGGATAGTGTTAGTGAATAATACAATCAATAAGCTTTAGTAAAGTAAATATGCTATTCCCCCACTACTGAAAATAAATTATGATTCATTATTTTTTGTTCCCATTAAACAAATAGAACGTTTCCCTATCAAAGCTCCTAGCAACGTACCATCATTTAAATTCACTTTAAATCGACTTACCACGAATTCATTTGCTTCCGATCGATACGTAAAATTGGATTTCTTATCTGACTCGACCGCCGATGCTCCAAATGATCGCTTAAAACCACAGGTTTTCATATCAATGGAACTAAGTTATTAGATTGTTGGTAGAGGGCGCTAGTGGGGCGGCCGGTACCAGGCACGGAAAAAGCGAGTAATAAGCTTTTGTTATTTAAAACGAGGAATTAAGAGGCATCAAGGTATGATACCGTTCAAGCGGTCGAACTATAATTGCTACGTTTACGTTTCACGCCAACGTGGTTTGGAGTTGCCTCTTCATTTTTATTACAATCAAATTACTTTGTTTTCGTTTTGTGTGAAGTTGGATTCAGTATTTAATAATTTATATTATGATGCTCAATTAAATGAAGAGATTAAACCATAGAATCAACGAGAAAATAGTCAAACCGGAGAAAAATATTGAAATACGTATTAAATACTTATTTGAAATAATACATTTTAACTCAATATTATCCTTTAAAAATGTTTGCTCTCCACCATTTCTACACGCTTACGTATTTTTTTTAAATTTAAAAATGTACGTCCCGTATACAAAGGGTTGCAAATTGTTAACGTACTTTCTCGCTGAAATTTTCACGACCAAAATGATGTAACAAAAACTTAAAAACCTCATTTTATAATTTTACAACTTTATTGTTAGACCTCAACACAATGGCTCCGCAACATTTTCCACGTGAAATTGTTAGTTGCAGCGTCGCCCTAAACGTTCCACTAATGACATACGTGTTTTATGAAAATTCGAGATATTAAAAAAAATCTGACACTTTTTAACATCTGTTAATTACTTATAAGAGGTAACAAATATTTACATTTCTTTGTATTTTTAGGCATCTTTGTAGGTCGCAGGTTTGAATTGGTTTTATTTAAAACACTTTTCAATCTATCAATCTTTGTGGAAAGCTTCAAAAGCGATCGCTCATTGATTGTACATCGTTACTGGGGCGTGTCGGAATTCTGTTCGATTTAATGAATCGAATGATCAATGTAAATAACAATGACAATAGGCCCTTTTAAATGTGTAAATTGCAGACGGCCCCATGTGGCAGTGAGTTGGCGAAAATTCTCTATCATTTAGTGACGGCGCATCACTCCCTACAATGTGTGCTATTAAAATGGCCGCCATTTTGTTTTTGGAGAGCGGAAGTATTAATATAGAATATAAATAATAATAATGGATATAGAAGAGAGTGAATATTTTTTTGATCTTTTCAAAATGGTGATAAACAGTCCATCGATTATTGAAACCGATATTTATTTGTAGGTTATATAAAGTCGCAGCCCTCGTCTGTTTCATAATGTATTAGACATAAATTTGATAACGGTTTGCCAGCGACGAAATAGTTAATTACAAGTTAAATTAATAAATGATTTAGACGGCTTTACAGCAAACGTGTATGACCCGCGAATATATTTAAGTTCATGCATAATTTATTATATTATAAAAAAAAAACAGAAACTGCGTACAGTACACTTTGTGGTTTATTTTGGTTATTTTGTATTGAAACTTTCAAACACATGCCTTCTTCATTCTCCTAATGATGTATATTGACAGAATTTTTTCCATTTATCTTTTCCACGCCCTTAATTTAACTTCGCCCCCATAGACGAGCAAGTCAGTACTTTGAAGGGCCTTGACAAGTTAATGCCGAAACAGTCGCTCGAAGAATGTTAGATGGATACACAGCGATCGAATGAGCCAGTCAATGCGGGTGCAGATGTACCGGATAGGGTTGTGTCGTAAAATATCGACATATCGATAGTCTGCCTACAGTATAATGGTTTAGAACACGGTCTACGATATTCGAGATCGTAAGCTACCATATGCCGTTTAGCAATAGCAGTAAACTACACTCATGTACAAGCAATGGCTTAGAAGTTTACCATATCGTAGGTATGTGCAGTAGTATTTTTATACCTGGAAATTGTTTTAATTTTATGATCAAAGATACATTTTTATTTTTTTTTAATACACACCAATACTAATTTAATTCTCACACAGGGGATTAAATGAAGATTCTATTTGTATGATCGATCGATAAGCTAGCGTAGGATATGTCAATACTTATTCATTGAATCTAATCGGTGACATCTAAAACCCAAGATAAACACATAACGACTCGGCCGCGTAAACTCAATCGCCTTGCGTCATTGTAAGTTTAAACCCAATACATTTTTAATGTTGAGCGATGAATTCATTACTGATGAAATAAATATTAAGTCGAGTGTTGCATTAAACATCGACAGTTACATCGATATCGACTAAAATGAACCTGATGGTACATCACTAGCAAGCGCGAATGGGGTAGGTTCTGTGCGAATTCACGACCAGTGTGCAACGCGTGGGCTCACATTAGCATGTCAAACGCGCCACGCCGCTCGCCGCCGCCAGGGAGCGCTTGTGAATTTTTAACAATGCATAGTTGTCCGCCACTGATTGAGTATCGATAATGATTGAATGTTTATTAAGGAATCATATACATCACTATAAATATGCAGCTTACAATCGTATGCTTATCGATTATATATTTATTAGACGACTTTTATCTTAAAATATTTGAATATTGCAAAAATATTTTGTTGGCTGTAATAATAAATTGCTTTCAATCACACTTCAAATAAATAATTTAAGTCAAGTATCACATTCATGGTAAAAGTAGATATTACTATAATATAGACTAAAACAAAATAATCTGAATTAAGAAAGAAAAACTCAGGTATCGCATAAAAATGTACACGGGGACCGCGACAACGTGACTTGTGGTTTACGCGCTTGCTTCGTCACTCGTCAAATGTATTTGCGATTCTTGATTTAGCACGTACTGGGGGCAAAGAAACATCGAGAATATCTACGTATATTACGTCTTTGGAATTTAAAAAGAACATATCTATTATGCGCTCAGCTTATAAAATACGGTATTAACTTTTCTACTACTCCTTTAAATATACTTTTCCTGAAAAATTATTGAAAGTAAAAGCCTTAAATGCTTAAAAGATTTGCCCTTTTCAATTTTATAAAATTATCTGAGCAGCAAAAGAATTTTATTCTTACACAAAATTAAAGATGGCGGTACATCGGCTCATCTCGCTATTAATTCCAATGAAATTCAGCAATAATTACACCTTCAAAGGCACCAAAGACGCACCCTGTAAAGAAAACCATTACAAAGCTACATTCAAAAGAGTATTCAATACTGTGGTATTTGGGTATAATTTAGATTGTAACGAATCGTGGTTAGATAAAGCTTAGGAGAGGATAAGCGGATTTCAAAAGGAACACGTGATCAGATGGTGATTGCGCGCCCCTTCGCCATTCGAGTCATATTTTAATATTGCGAACAGGGTAAGCGTCTGCTAGATTAAATTTAAATTGTAGCCTACGAGGGGTCTGCGGCGGACTCAAACGGGATGTGCGACAGGAAGACGTCTTGTCGCGCACGTGCCTGTCCTCTAAAATGAAAAGTATATTTATTTGCTGCATCATATTATACAAAATCACCACCAAATTGTAGAAAACAATAATGGCATCGCAAATATGCGTTTTCCTACTAATTACGTAATGGCAAATATGCGCTTTCTTACTAATTACGTAAGAAAACGCATATTTGCGATGCCATTGTTGCATTAATGTTATTACTTAAAGTTAGATGAAACAGTTTGAGGAATTAACAACGAATCCTTTTTCACATCACCGATTAAATAACTAGAATTAATTTCAACTTTGTTATTAAAAGCCATTTTATATTGAAAATTATTCAAAAGTATATATTAATTTTTAATTTTAGTATAATTACACTGCCGTACCTATATTTCTCTTTAATAATTTCTTTAGTGTTAATCTCGCTTTGAAATTTTCCAATGTTCCGGCGCATCATAAGAACTAACGGCTTAATATCGAGTAAGGTTCACTTGACTCCCTCCCAGGAGGTTGTATAAGTCCTCATTACCCGGCAAATATCTAATTTAACCCACCTCTCCTCGGTTACTATGAAAAATCCAAGAAAAACTGCTTACCTTCGTGTTGTACTTTCAAATTAGTTTTAATACATAAGCTGAAAGCGTTATGAAACTTTAATAATAATGTAATTCATCATAATGTTAATAAAGTTTAGATCTTATTTTAATTGTTTCATGTTAATTATTTTAAAAATGAATTTAATAATGGTTGTTTGAGTCATGGGATTCCGCAGCCGGTGGTGTTCTCTTTTTAATATAATATGTTTTGTATATTTTGCTTTATATGAAATGTATTATATTAGAAATGTGATAAATAAATGTATATGGAATTTAATAAATTATATTAGTAGTATTTAACACTAATTCTCAACGCCACATGAAACTACAAGTTCATCGTGGTATCTTTTTCTTGACGCACCATAATTACTTATTAAAAAGTTGTCAAGGATCTACTACGAAACTAAAATAATTACGAAAGTATATGATATTAACGTAAGTCTAGTGTAATGAAAAGTACAAGTTGCCGATATTTTTTTCTGTCTAATTTGTTACCCGCTGCCGCTTATGGCTTACTCCACCTGCGCGCCGGTGTGATTAAAGCCCCCGGAACCTTCGCGCTCATATTCGAGGGCCTTAAGATTTGTTAATTACAGGCAACATTAAAATTAACTACCGTCAGCGCCTTCATAAAAAACCTACCCCCGACCAGGCGGGAAATTGAAAAGAAAGGCCGAATTGAATTCCGTCCCATTGAATCTTTTCATTTTGAGAATTTGTTGAGTCGTTCACTTTCACGGGAAAGTTCACGAATAATTTTTAATCAAACATTTCGATGCAGTCTAGTTTTATTTTTAATTGGTTTACCAGCTTTAGGAAAAACTTTCCCCTCAGATATCAAGTAATACAAACATAGTACGTACTATTGTAATTAGTATCATCATATTCTTAGTCTCGTTTTCAAGTCATCCATTGCCAAAATTGAAAGGAAACATTTACACCGCACTCATGGTCCAATAGTTCTCAATTCGATGTTTTTGTAATACACATTTAAAAATTCAATTTTCAACGAAATATACCTGACTTAATGTTAGGGGGTGAAGGAATCGCTCCGTGCCGGGTGGAAGTCTCACTTAACCTCGCGTTATCAGGCCCTAACGTAAGGCCGGGCCACACGGCCGACAGAGACAAATGGCTGCAGTCGCACACCTACCACTCTACACTACACTTTAGCAACACACCACCCCGCACCGAGCTTGTGAAATGTGCGGCAAAGCGTTGCTGTGGTACTTATTTATCGTACAAGCTTAGAACGAATTAATTTGAATAATTAATTTAATGTACATTGCTTTGATAACCCTTGCACAGCAGTACTAGCGCTATTCATGTGAGTCCGTACTTCTTATTCTTTCATTATACTCGATCGAAAGTCATTTAAATATGTCACGTTTTTAAGATTTTGTTCAAAGTAATCGTTTACCATCGTTATTTCTTATTTTGGAATTGTATTTAATGTAATTTTTTGGCTATCTCCGTAAGTGTTGCTGAATAATCCCCCATCGGGAGCTTTGATTTCCTTTATGGGGCATTACTTAAATAAGCTTTTATTTTTGTACTGTTTAATTGTCCAAAAATTATGAGTTTATGTGAATTAATATCCATAACTAATGACAGATGTGTCCCGCTATTTTTAACTTTGAATAAAATGTCAACTAGCATTAATTGTATCCATTGCATCAAGTTTGGTGCCATACAAAACAAAAAATGTAAACATTTATAGTTATTGCATACAAAAACATTTCTCTATCTATCAAGCGGCTCCAGCTTTGACCAGCAATAAAGCGAAATAAACAACGAAATACGCGTACGTCAGTTGGACCGCTCCCTGCGGCTTATTTGGTATCGGTTGCTCGGAGACTCTATCTAAGGAAGCCTGTTATGACCCTTAAAAGGTGCGCTCTGACCATTCCAGCACTGTGTGCCACAATTGTCAGGGTTTCACATTAAAATTGAATTGTACAACGTGTAAGCGCTGTCCGGTTCGAAGGACTAACGCTACAATAGCCCATTAGTGCGGCAAAAGGCAACATGCCATTATGATGCTGATAGTAAATTATTTGTATACCGTTTAAGTTAAATTATATTCGCTCTTAAACATAAAAACCACAACAATAAAGAACATAATTTTTTACAAAGTTTATACAATTTTTTTATTAACTTAACTTCCGTCCAGAAGACCTACAAACTTTAGAATTCAAGTTTCAATCTTAGCCCAACTTGAAGTCGCAAAATGGTCTTTTACATAAAACTTTAACCCTCTTATAACAAAATTAAAAGAAATTTTTTTACAAACTTTTTTTTCAAAACAAAATTTAATATGATTTATAACTTCAAATACAAATATATAACAACACTCGTAACTACTAAAATTATTATATTCAAAATATTACTACGTATAATATTACACTCGTTACGAGGTCTATTTTCTATTACTTTTTTCCCCTTCCATCTAAATCATAGTGATAACAATCTCTAGAAGCAATATCCTATTTGGTCATGCAACTTGCCTTTTTCGAATAAAGGCTTAGTGATGCAAAAATAGACTCGTACGAGGAGGTCGTACATCACTTGACGACAGCACGTTAAGTCACTATCTAGTTTGTGATCCAACTTTAACTAGAACGATGTCAGAGCGACGTGGAATAAAAATAGGCTATATGAAACTGTCCGAAAATATGCAATCTTGTTTCGCTTCAAAAGTGGTGTTTTTTTTTTCTTCTATCTAGTAACTAAAAAATCTAGTAACCACATTGAAATGAAAATGGCAATTCTAAAACGTTCTATTTTTAAAATTGTAAACAAGAGTTTACTTTAAATTAGATATGTATCTTTGATGTTACATTTTACAGCAATTTAATCAATACATAAAGAATTTATATAAGAAACATATTGATGACATGACCCAAGCTATATTATGACATGAAATTTAATAATAAATTAAACACAGCCTTTATTCTTACGTAAATAAGATAAAATAAAAAGACGCCGATCTGCAGTATAAGGCAACAGATTGTTGTGACAGTATCAGATATATCGCACGTCAGTTTAATAACTCGAAATCTCCTTTTAAACGTTGAAGTTGCAATATAATTGCTATGAATCAGACACTCATTATACAAGTTTTTGTTTCGTTGCGAAAGACGTATCTTCAATAACTAGCTTGTGAAACCACGCCTCCGTTGTCATGATACATGGTATTACATGTTCACTACATTTATAAATTTTATTATTAATCGAGCCGTATAATATAATGTTGTATTAAATAAACAAAAACTTATCTTATATATAAAATTCTCGTATCACAATTTTCGTTCCCATACTCCTCCGAAACGGCTTGACCGATTCTTATGAAATTTTGTGAGCATATTGAGTAGGTCTGAGAATCGACAAACATCTAGTTTTAATCCCAATAAAGATGTTTCCATTGAGGCAGATATTTTTTAAATCTCTCATGATGTACCTTCTTTTGTTTTTTCGCATCACAGTGATGTTTTGAAAATAGTGTGATCATCTACTTTTTGTATTCTTTTGTGTCATAAACTTTCCTTGTTTTCTTTTATTAATTTAATCTACTTCATAATACGATAGAAACCCAACCTATTTCTTGTATTGAGTTCAAAGACTAGTTCATCTTACTAATACGACTAGCTTGCGGTAGCAAACCCTTTAGCTGCTACATGATCTAAACAATAGTCATCGAGCAGATGACAAAGAGGCCGCTGCCGATCGTGACAGTCGGCTTCCGAGGCACGTGCGTCGGGGCACGTCGAAGCACGTCGGAGCCCGTCGGGGCACGTTGGGTGATCACGACGCGCATTGTCGACGGCGGGACGTCGACTGCCGGCCGGAGCCGGGCCTCGGTCACGCGCCTTGCAGTTAACATGCACACAACTTGACGTCCCTTTCATGTCCCACCTGACAATATTGACGGTTTAATTTATTGTACGTTAGTCGATTTATGTAAGATGTTCAGTTGTTTTAGTTGGAAAAATGGATAAGAAATTAAGGTTTGAATTTAACATTCTTAAGCACAAAGAATAATATAAAATTGATCTAATCATACATATAAGCCAAAAAGGACCACCTATTCTACGCTGGCATGCCAAATAAACATCTGGAACGACTGAAATAAAAAGTGGCAGTATATCGGCATCAAAATATCCGTAAATCCAAGCGACGCCTTTTTCCATTCGCCAATTTACACAAATAAAAAAAGCATTAAGCCGCAAGCGCACTAGAGTAAGCAAATACGAAAATAACGAACTTGTAGTGACACAAAACCCTAAGGGCATATTCGCGCGGGCATGCGGAAAATTTACTTTGCAAATAATAAAGGAAAATATAGCATACCAATGCGGGTCGGCTGGAGGACGACCGTTTATTATTTCATTGTGCACGCTCGATGGACGCTTCCTTTAATATCCGAGGGCGGGAGCGTCGGCAGAAAAACATTTTTTGTCGAATTGTATTTTTATTATATTCAAGTCTTCGAACTCGACATCAATAGATCCTTTAATAATGGGATTATATATTTTTACCTTTTTATGAAAAAATTCTGGATCACATTTACTACAAATTACAACCTAACGTAATGAAACTCGATAATCTTACAAATTATATACTTACCTTTGGTTTCTGAGACTAAAATCATATCGACATCCCTGTCATTATTTTTGACAAAACAGAGATAGCAATATGTTTTAACAGGAATTTTGGTCTCAAAAACCCACAATTCGAAGAGTAATATGCTGTAAGACAATAACGTTCCATCATAGAAAACTATAAAGTTAAACTTATAATCCACGGTTAAATTAAGTTACTTATTATGAATCTTTGGAGTATGTTTTGGCTTGGTTGCTTATCTTATATTTCTATGAGTTTTGTACGTATCGACTAAGCCAGTAGCACTCGACACATAAAACATCGACAAAGCTTCACATAAACACGCCAAATTCATTGCAAAATGCGTTCTTTGCTTTAATTAGACCACTTGACATTACTTCCTTGATCCCAGCCGTGCACGCCGCAGACAAAACAATTATATAATTCAAATGAAAATCCCTAATTGGCGTGTTTTCTCTGTCAGCAAAAAACGTTGTAATTCCTTTGTACAGTGGCTGTACTAGCCAATTTAATTATGATGAAATATAATTTGCATAACAGTCGGGATTTTTCACAGCGAGTTATGGAATTTATAAATTTAATTGAAGCAAATAGCTTTGGAGAGATTTGATTATCTAAAACTACGTATATACAATGCTGAAGATCACTAATTCCGAAATGATTGTTTGTAAAATATTATCCTTGCTTATTATCTACAGTTATCAAATCGTAGTCTTATTAATGTGTGCATTTTTAAATATTTCTTAAAGTACGAATAAGTACTATGTTTTTCTATAGTTTGTGTTGTTTACTGTAGTTATTGTTTATTCATTGTAATTTTTTTTGCCTTCAATAAGTTACAGAATGTCACTGAAATTAAACTGTACAATGAATGTAACAAAATAATTAGTAACGAACATAATTACGACTTAATTATAATTATGCCCTTATTAGCTTTGTTTCTTTGAGACAATTCAACTTTATAATTACAACGAATTTGAAACGAAACTTCGAGATTCATTCGTAACGATTCTATTTATATTAAATCTCATCAAAATGTAATGATTTGCAAATTGTTCCTTTATAATTAACAACGTATAACTTTCATGGAGATTATAAATCGTTTTTACTCTTGTCTCTAGTTCATAAATGTCAATCTAAATAACTACTCGTAGTATTCAAAATAAAACCCAGTTAGTGCTCTGCTCACTTCGCCTTTCAAGTGACAGCACTAACTATTCCAAAACTGGAATTTCAATCAAATTTCTAACGTTACTCGACGGCACTCCGTCAGTGGGACTGCGAGGCTACGAGGTGCTAAACGGCACAGAATGTCCACTCGTATGGACAGAACTACCAATTTACAAGCCGGCAAGGGGCACCGGGTCAAGCCGTCAACTAGTGTAGGTAAACGTTTTTTCGAATAGAAAACTGATTGAATAATTTTGGTCATCTAACACATACGCTGACTTACCAGCAAATGAGTAAATGAAGAAACCCTTAGTGCATATATATCTTATTGAATCTACACTAAGAGATGTCCTTAGTGTAATAAAGCGACTTTGAGTGGCAATAAGTCTTTTTGTCTTTGTTATCAAATGTTACCTTTCTTTTAATCGCAAGATGATAAATGCATTGGTTCATAAAAAAATATAATTTACCTTTTCGTGTATCTCATGATTATAATTGTTAAGAAATATAACAAGGAGACACAATAAAATATCTAGAAACATGGTCAATATTAATTTCGGACTGTCCCTAGTTTCTGATTCATAGTGGTCAACATGTGAACTACACGGATACCGCTCTAGGCGAAGTGTACCGACCTCCTCGCTCGCCGCTCTCCGCTCGCCATGTTAAACAAACTAATTGCTACATGTTTTTATGAATGGACATATGTAACTGTGCTCTAAGTGTAAGAGACAACCAATTTATGGTAACCTTTTGTGACATTTCTTTTAACGGTTTTGCCGTCTACATAAAAATATGAATAGGGTTTAAAAATTAGTTTGGATTAGAAGTTAAATGTTAGCCCTAAAAATTGTTATGGCCACAATTTATTTGTTTATTTATTTCCACTTATGCTATGTACAAAATAATCATATTTTACTTTGGCTTCTTAATTTGAGTCAGTTAATGTTTTCTTAAGGAATTAATGCCCGAATACTGAAACGTCACTCAAATATGTAACGGCGTCTTAAAAGATAAGACCACGCTTAAACTCCAATATGGAATACTCAAACGTCAGTTAAAGGCGCATCTCAATTTTGAGGCTACTCAAGTAAGACGATGCTTAAAGGCCACTCAAACCAAATTTCGTATTCTCAATCGTCACTCAGTGTCATTTTTCTGTCAAATGAACTGTCATGTCGACTTAAGTTTGTCAAAAATTTAAGAGCGGTCGTGAGGCATCTCAAATCTCTCTCAAATCTCAAAAACCTTACGAGAAACCATGTCTGTATCGTAATTATCATCGCTTTCGGACCATGAAAGGCCTTGTGAGTGTCGGCGAAACCCAAAAAATCCTCGATTATTTTGAAAAGTATACGGATACGGAGTTTCGCGCAAGGTTTCGCTTGTCTACAGAAACAGTACTGTATTTGGACACCGTCTTTGAACCACCACCACCATCGTAAAACCAGAAACACAGTTGAATGGCTTTTTGGCGTTCTAAAACGAAGGTGCATTCAAGTGGGGATGGGTTTAAACAAAAATGTTCCTGCTGGCGTCATATCATGTGCAGTATTGCACTTTTACAGGACGATTCACTGTTAGAGGAGGACATTATGAACATGGAAGAGTTTACAGATCCACCTGTAGACAATGAGTCTAATGAAAATTTCAATGTTAGAATAACCTTAATAATACACATTTCTCTTTTTCAACTTGCTTTTATTTTTAAAAACATACAATCTTTATTATTAACAGTTTATTTTATCTTAATTTAAGTATTTGCATTTCTAACTTATGTTTATTTATCATATGTTTATATTCTAAATCGGCATTTCTTAGCTTGACTCTAAAATAGGCTTGCTAGGGGACATCCCCATGCCTTTTTTGAATTGTTTTTTTTTGCTTTTACCTTTCCTGGAAAAGTTTTAGCAATAAATATTTTTATCAATGTAATAAAAACTTATTAAATATTTATGTTCAACATATTTATCTTGTAAGCAATATAAAATTCTCTCTTAACCCTTAAATGCATAGTTTTTATTTTAAAATGCCATAAATTGAGAGAGGTGGAAAATTTAACATAGATTATGGGAAAAATGAAGAAATAAAACTTTTTCTTTTCTAAAAAGTATATTTTATAAAAAACTTACTGATGTGAATCTACATCAGTATGCATAACGGTTACTATTAAAAATTTTAATTGAGTACTATTCTGCTGAACGATGGTCTTCTAGTTAGGCTTATTGCAGTGTATAAAAATCTCTGAAATAATTATTTTACCGGCATTGCGCTCCTTACAGGATTGTGCCCAAACTTCAAATGCCAGTATGAGCGAACACTAGGAAAATGCTCCACTGACATAAATAAAAGAATTCCAAAGATTTTTTTAACTCCCCAACAGTAAAACTAAAATATATTAAAGGGTTTTTTTGCACTGCATATAAGTTAGTTTCATCAACAATTTTTTTAAGAAACTGGTGTAAAGTAATGCAAAAAACATTTATATGGTGTATCAAGTTCAGTTATAGCAGAGTCTTTTGTACTTGGTTGGCGAATTATTTTTGATTCATCATACAATATCATACAAACTGTCTTTTTTCCAAACAAGTTTCCTTTAATCAAACTACAAAATGTTCATGACCTTCTTGCATGGATAATGAAGAAATAATTTTACTCAATGAGTCAGGAAAATCTTGAACCAGTGGTGGATCGCTATAGGTAGGATCTTCATGATCCTCTGCATCCTCGTCTTCTTTCTCTTGAATTATCTCTCTTGCATAAGCTAAAAAGGTTTCGTCATCTTCACTTTCATCTTCCAAACCATCTTCAGAAACATTTCCGCCTTCTAAAACCGCCAAAAGTTGTTTTATGTCTCAATTCTATGTGCCAATTTTCCGAAAATTCTGAAAGAATAATAATAACAATTCATGTAAATAAATTACGTATCTATAACCAAAAAGTCAAAAACAAAAATATATCCACATGAAAAGTATTTCTTGCCGATTTTGCATACTGACGTATTTCTACATCACAAGTATAAAGTTAATACTTACAAAAACTGTTATTGAATTCACCAAAAAACTCATATACTGTGTTCTGCTTACCTGTATTCTCTCGTAAATCACAATATCAAAATAAACAATAATGTCCGGTGCATTCCATTCTACAAAAATACGGTCAAAATTATTTATTTTTTGTTTAAAAAAAATTAAAACAGATATGATATTCTTTTATTATAATCTTCTTTGCTTTAAATAAAAAAAAAACGAAATACTCATAATATGCAGTATTTTTTGAATATTCTTTGATATTTGGGAATAAACTCATCTTACAACTACACATTGTCTAACCCTTGCTGCGTGAACCGGATACAAAAAGTTAATTTTAAGAAAATGTAATTGAGAACAAATCTTTTCTACATACTCTTTGACACAGAACAGAGGTTGTTGCCATGACGTAAAAATGTTACGTCTACTTACGGAATCACGCGCTTAGATGTCTTGATTTGCGTTTGTGAATTCCACTTAAGTTTTGACGTCTCTTAAATTATAAGCACTGCTTACGAAAGTAGATATTTGAGTGACGTTTCAGAATTCGGGCATAAGTGTGGCTCGTACCAAATCTAGACTTAAGTACTACTTTAGTATATATTTAACGATCCTATAGTATTTAAGCTGAAGTTAGTGTCGGGCTACTTTAAAACGATAAACAAACAAATCTCGTTTTCAATCTGGTATTTTACGAGGGAAAATACAACGCAACGATAGTCAATGAACTTTGAAATTTTATTTCCTCAAAAGGTCACCGTCTAGACTTGTAACTTGCAGTTTATATAGCATTATTAACGATCAACTTTACTGCAAGTTACCTCGCTGCAAATAAAATACTTTTATTGTAACACTAAAGATGATTGCCATCAGTGGAAGCGACAATGTTTGATGAAAAATTTATGTTTTTAGATTACACTGAGAGTTATGTTATTAGTTTTTAGGGTTCCGTACCTCATAGGAAAACGGAACCCTTATAGGATCACTTTGTTGTCCGTCCGTCTGTCTGTCAAGACCCTTTTTTATTATTAATTTGTTATAACAGCTATAATTAACAATTATTTCTCTCTTTCCAGGCATGCTGAGATCTACATTCGACCGGCCAGACCACGAACGTGAGTAGATAAGATTTAGTATATATATATATATATATATACTAGCGGACCCGACAGACGTTGTCCTGTCTACACGTCTTTAATTTGAATAAATTAATATGAAGTTAATATTTGATGAAAATTGTGAATCTAAACCATTCCCATATCCCCTTGAACAGACACAAAAAAAATCATCAAAATCGGTCCAGTCGTTTGAGAGATGTTCAGTGACATACACACTCACAGAAGAATTATATATAATATTTTATATATTATATATAATTTTAATAATAAATTTTAATAATAAATATATATTTATTATTAAAATAATTTTTATATGAAATATCGTACAACTATATAGTAAATTGAATGACCCATTATTATTATAAGATCTATTACAACAATTGTTAAATACGCTTTTACATTTTTTCAATATGTTTTGAAATTATTCCGTCTGATATACTGAGAGAGTTATTACAGCGAATGCAAAATACATTTAATCTGGTCTCTAGATTTAAAAAAAATATGATTTATTGACAAAAACATCAGTACAGTTCGTGTTTCACAATACGCCAGTTTCCTTTCAAATGGTGTTCAGTTATTTGTCAAATAAATCAAGCGAATGCCGATGTACCGGCGAACAGAACGCGCCGACAAAAATCAACTTCATAAAAATGCCAGCAACAAACATTCCAACATTTATTAAACTATTGTTATTTATAAGAAATTCGTTACATTAAAATATTTGAAATTAAAAATAATGTAGAGACATTAACAATATTTAAGGAACACAATTAATAAATCTCAATGAATTAGTAGAAATTTAACAGTGGTAGAGCCCGCTTTAACGTTGATTAAAGGTAGGCAACGCATATGCAATTGCGTATGCCTATGGGTAACGGTGACTTCGCTATTTCAGCGATTTCAGGTGGCCGCTCGCTCGTTTGCCATCTTATGATATAAAAAAATAAATAAACAATTAGCATTTGTAATTATAAAAACAGTCAATCGTAACGTGTTCTTTCATATTTTCATTGTACAATAGCAAAAAGACACGCAGACACGTATTCGTGCAAAGTTTTCGACGTGTTCACCCGTTAAATCTCTCAGGTACTGCCCAAATTAGTTCATAACACGTATACTTATGGAATATTTTATATTTTAAAACCACAGAGTAAATATGTTGTGAACTACTTATCGATTTTTATAATCTTATTAATATTATAAATGCGAAAGTTTAGATGGATGGATGGATGTTACTTTGAAGATATCTCCGGAAACGCTGAACGGATTTTGATAGAATTTGGCAAAGATATAGAATATAGCATGGAAGAACACGTAGGCTACTTATTATGTTTTTTTTTAATTCCGCGCAGACGGACCCGTGTGAGACAGCTTGTTTTTAGTATGTTTGGAATTTTAATATTATGAAAATAATTCACGCTTAAATTGATTTGAAGACGTTAAAAGTTCTTATACTATTGTATTAAAAGTATTCATAGAATTACTAACAGAAGTATGAACAATGAAGACTATCTTTGCTTCTGTTAAGTTTATTTTTGTGGAGTAAACAATTTCTTTATATATTAAATAAACGCAATTTACATAGTTCTTAATCATAAAATTTGACTCAGTGGTCACAATGTTACTTGTGTGTACTGCGTACTAAGTTTCTCGCTTCTAATTCATTCACATCTAAGACTCTAAGCCCTTGATTATATTCGATATTAGGAAGGTAAATAGAGAGCACATTATCGCATATTTGTTTAGGCTCGCCGCATACTAGCACAACAAGTGTTGTCATACTGTACCCATATTTGTCCTCGGCTTTACACTAATATTGTTCCTATCACTAAAAAAGCATAAACCCAATTTTGATTAACTTTAACGAATATAGTTTTATTTATTTAGGTCTTTATAAAAAAATATAAAGCTAAAAATACTTATAACTTCAATTTTTATTTGATTTGATGAAAATAAAACACATAAATAAATATTAGATCTTTTTTGATAAAGCTAAGGTAATAAGTGTACACATGGCTTTGTTTAGTACAAAGTCCTCACAACTAGAAGCACTTTAACTGAAAACAATATCAATATAAGCTGTTAGTGAACGCTGCGCTCGAACAAATGAAAAAAGACACTCAAAGTAAACGACTACCTGAATCACTTTGTCGTTTAACGATGGACAATGTCGTTAAGAAGGAAAGAGGCTCGATTTAACGGAAAAACTGTCTTATCTATATAACGATCGTGCATTATTTCGCAAGCCGGGGCCTTGAAGTGAATTTGCATTATTTTTTATCGTTCGAACCGGTGACACTTGATGTCCTCCTCATAGTTACAATGGATGATGAGCCAGCGTCTAAGTAAACGTTCTGAAGGAATATTTTCTATTAGATACGGCGTTTAAGAAAAATCATCTTTGTTATTCAACTCGCTTTACATTATCCGCCTCGACACAATACCTTGTGATTCTCTGAGAAATAATAAAAGACTTTTATAAGGGTTATTTTAAAATTCTGAGTTAAATTTCCAACAATATCTTTGTTCGTGTTTTATATTTTTTATCGAAATTTGTTAGGTAAAATTTAGCATTGTCATCAGGTATTGAACATCAGACAAAAGGTCACGGATTTAATGCAGTTTCGTAATCTTAAGATATTTTTGAGCACCCTTATTACAGGCTCTTTGGTTTTTCATTAATCAATTTCATGAAGACAAATGAATACGTGTTCTGATGTCTTGACAAACTATTGATGTAACTAACATCAAGGTTCTTTATCATTGGCTTTGAGTAGCAAATCGTAACATCCTTTTGATGTCGTTTCAATCGCCATTGTATTGTTCCAGTAATAAACGAACATTCAACTAACTACAGCTCGTATTTGAATTTACAAAAATAAAACGAGATATATAAAAGTGGAGGGCTTTGAACAGCGGCGTACGTTTCCAAAAGGGGCAGTCGAAATGTAGCAGCATTTCGCTGTATACCAACGCATTCTCCATTGTAATGTCACTTAGCATTTTTCAGTTGCCTGCCCCGCTGCAGCTCGAATGCGGCGTATTTCAGCGCTTTTAGCTTTTAGATATTACAACGATCGTCTAAGGAGCCATTTTCTCTGCGGCGACGTACACTTCGACGTTATTCTGTATTCGATATTTGCAATGTAGCTTCCTAATCGACTATGGTGCGGTTATTGGCACTCGATGCGCTTTCCGGCGAGGTGCGGTGCGATGTGGCGCCCCCTTAATCGTACATTCTACTAAATCGTCGATGCCAAAATGGAAAACTTCAAGCACTATCCCCTTTATACGCTAAAATGGTATTACCAAATACTATATCTTAGTAATTCTTCGTCCACGTTGAGACAAGGTTTAAGAAAATTTCTTAGGAACTTAAATCGTATAACAAAACTGCTACTAATTTCATTTATTAAGAAGATGCTCCAAAATTGAGCTAAAAAGCTCCGAAAACTCGACGGACTTTTGTTTTTAATTGTATGTATTTACGGCGAGCGGAACTCGCAATGATAATATTATTTCATCCAAGTTTCGCAACGAAGTTATCCGGCGACCTCGGGCATGAGACGCAAAACAAACTGCCAACTCCCGCACTGATACAATCAACTTGCTGAGTGTTCTTTTTTTTAACGGAAAATATTTGAAAATGCTGTCTACGTTCGAATTTATTGATGAGTTTGCGCCAATACGAGGTTTCTTTTTGTATAATCGCGGCGAAGTTTGTGATGCGCAAAATAAAAAGAGATTGGTTTGCAAAGTCTTGTATGTCATATTCCTACGATTGAATTGAAAGAAAGTAAATAAAACAGCATAAGAGATAATTTTAATTTTTTATGTACCATGAGATTAAATAGTCGTTAATAATTTTATACTCTTCTGAGTTATATTCTTCTTCTTCTGTGGCTTCGTCTCATGATAAATAATTTTTTATAGTTCAGATTTTTATTTCACGAGGTTTATTATATATAAGGAAACTTGATATATCAGTAAATATATATTTGTCCAGTCATTCAGTAATATTCAGCGATACATTTTAACATCGGATATTGTATGCGCTAGGAAATACACACTCGCGGTCAGACCCATTAACTAAATGAAGGTTTTTGGACAATGGAACAAAATAATAATAGTGCTCCGACCGCTGCCCCTCATATTTTCTATAATATCAAGAAAAAATTGTTCCCTTATCGTTGACATATTAAATTGTAACCTATTTTTAATATTATTTTTCATAATACTTTCGTTTACTATTTAATATGTGAAATAATATTTTTATGAATAAAAAAGAAAGTAAATCTCTAGATATATAGAAATGTCCATCATGTACTCGTACCATCTCTTATAACACCCAGATGTGTACCTATCGGAATATGATAGCCTGGTACTTGTTTACAAGATAACTCAAACGCATGGTCCTGGAATGTAGGCGTGCACACTATAGAGTATAGAGTTAATTTCCTAAAAAAAGGAATGCAACGTACTGAGAAGTTCTTTCAACATGTAAAATAAAAATCATCATAAAATTGAAACGGCGACTCTGACAAACGTAACAACTTAACTTTGTACGCCTTGCTAATTTTAACTGTGCCAGTACATTTTATAGTTCAACATCTCCACTCTGTCGGTCCCTCTCTGACACAAAGCTAATTTAACTCCGTCTCTCTCCCGTCCGAATATATTTCCGTCTCGACACTGAATGTAAGAATATTGCACAAAGTTTTTATTGTTACTGAAAAACTAGTCAAGTTTGATCGCAGCAGAGACTTGGGTCCCGTATATTTATTTTTAAAATCATGTAGACTATAAAAATAATGCATTGTATGTTTAGACTGATAGGATATTCAAGGTCATTTGAAAGTGACAATCATATAAGAAATGCTTCCCAAAATGCAAAGACTTAAACATATATTTTTGTTTCTTTTACGTCTTTCCTTTTTGGTACAAAAGATAAGTAATTCAAAAGGAAATAATTGCATACAAAGTACAGTAACAGACAGCAGTTCTTAGACGTTTGGTGATACCGAATGTGGATCTCTAAAAAACGAGGGCCAACATTTTTGTAGGAACTAAAAGCCGGAAGCTTTTTACGCGTCGCAGTTTCCTTTATTACGTGAGCCCCGGTTAATTGTTTCAATTAACTAAGTAAGGCAGTAAAACTTTTTGCTATGCGCCGCTCTCTCTCGGTTATTTTTACTACACGCTTATATGGTTTGTGCCGTTTTAAAAATTCTTCAGCGCAATTTAAATTAACTCACGTAATACTTAAATCTTATTATAACTTTAAACGTTTATGTCCCTGTAATTTTAGAATTCCACGTTGTGATACATTTATTATTACACTATCCGTCGCCCGCGACTACGTGCGCGAAATTAAAAAAAATAATTAGTACCTTATGTGACTATGTTCAACAGCTATGCCAATAATTTCAGCGTGATTCGTTTAACCGTTCACCCACCCATCCAAACATTCGCATTTATAACATCAGTAAGATTTTGATATTAATATAACGATTGTAGAAGGAAAAGTAAAAAGTAATGTGCAATTTGTCCCACTTTCACAACAGAATAGGCAACTCTCTTGACGTTTAGTAGTCAACAAAGTAGTCCTAGATTAATATAATGCGTCGTTTGTTCTCTGGGGAACTGTGGTTTCAAGCAAATGTACTTATTTATGCGTCTAGACAACTAAAAGAGGTGTTTGTTGTGTAAAAACCTTGGCGATACAAGCAGAGTTTACAAAGCCATGAATATATTGGCGTTGTGAAACATTTTTACGAATACTTCGTGAAAAGTTCAATTTTTATATAGAAAATGTATAAAATGGTGTGAGAATTATTTAAAGTAAACTAAAAGGTTCGCATTGTTACAATTTAACAACAATAGGGCAATCAACTTATACGAAAATTTTGTGAAATATGCAATTCTTATCTTATCTTTATTTCTATAACTAAGTAGAAATTAATGATATTGGTATATAACTTGACAAAACTTCTTTCTTGTCCTCTAGCCTCGTGACGGATAGGGATCAATAATCGAGAGGAAACTCCCTCTCCCCACAGCCTCCCCCATACCCCCCGGCCCTCGAAGCCTCTCAAGTTGATGACTACAAACTTTTATACTAATTAAGTGACGGTAAAGCGTCCAATGCTAACAAACGCTGGTAAGGCTCTGTCTAATAATACCACTTTATGTAACGACGCTTATTGACTGAACACAAAACGGAAGTAAATAGAACTTAATTAAATTGGATAATCTCTTAACACTTAATACTTGCTATTCAATTTCATAGTTTGTCTCTTACTTATACTTTAACTTGGATTCAGTTTACAAATTAAAATATTTGAATATCGCGTAGGTAACTATCACGTTACCTCTCTAAAAGTCAAATTAGAAATTCATTTTATATTGTATTTCTTTAACTTGGATTCAGTTTACAAAATAAAATATGTAAATATCGCCTCGACAACTATCATGTTACCCCTCTAGAAGTCAAGTTAAATAGAGAAAGACGACCCATTTAATATTTTAGAAAACTTAATTTTTTTATATCAATTAAATCACAAATTCTTCAATAGACCTTTATTAAACGCAAAAAACGTCAATTATTGTTTCGCAAAACGGATCCGTCGCTACGGCACTGTTGAAAATGTTTCGCTTGAAATGAATTCGCCATTTAAGCACCAATTAAAGGCTCGTCGGGCGTCAGATAGCGAAATTCGCAACTCAATCGCAATTATTTTCCGCTCGCAAGAAAACTTGACGCTAGCGTTAATTGTGGCCTAGGTGGGCGACGCCGTATTGCAGCTGTTTATACGATACGATACGGCGACGTGACGATCGCTAACTAATGATACAAACAATTTTTTTTATTATCGATTAAGTCCTTTGGGTTTTTAACTTTTAATATCATAATTGAATATGTTAGATCTTCTCGCATTTCAATACTAAAACTGCGATATGCTTCACCCGTAGATATAGGTATATGATGACGTATGTAAATGATTTTTTGACTGGCGTTGTTTATACAAAGAATAAATATCTAAGAAACTGACCACAATATCTATTTGGCCATAATAAGTGACAAAACAAAACAAAGCTACGTAACAAGCCTATCGTATGATGCAAAGTGCACTTGTAGGGGAAGATAGGTGTGTCGTCATTAGCAATCTTGCCGTGCTTTAGCATCAGGGGCAAATTGTCTCATTTAACCTCTACCGCTTACAACAATTTTTAATAAAATTATTGCGTATAGCATTTTACATTAAAGACAAAACTTGTTTAAAATCTATCAAGAATAAAAATTATAATTGTCAGCCAAAAATTTGATATTTTTTACGAGTTTTATTAAACATTATAAGATCCAAAACATGTGAAACACCATGAAACACATCGTATAATTTTCCCACTGGTGAAAATGAAATAAAATTGTACAAAAGAAACTGGCTCACAGATGGCGCCACGTGAAATATTAACTAAATTTAAAAAAGAAGGAAATTTTCGAACGCCCCTGGAGTGTAATGGCGCGTGGGAAATTTACTATTGCGATCCCGTGGAGGGTATCGAGTGCTGTGAAATAACGTACGCGCTCCTAATAGTCACCTTTACATCGCGGAATGTAAGAAATATATTGCTCGTAATTGTATACGAACTAAGTTGACACTCATGAGACGGTCATAATACTTCATAACATAACTAAACAGTTGATTTGATGTTTATATCAAATATTTATCATCTAGAACAATTAACGTTATAATATGAAATGAAAAGATAAAGATAATAGCTTCATAATTCTGTTTTTATAATATTTTTTTTAATTATTGAGAATATCACAGGAATTAAAACGTTTATAACAATACGAGGTAAGAAGTGGACAAGCCCGTATTACTGACGTTGGCGCAATCGACATTAAATGGCACATGTAAAGGTGAGTCATTATTAAGGTTGAATAAGCGATTGAAATTTTACTGCATTTTTAAATTACAGTAATTTGAAATTCTGAATTCACACACATTTTTAAACTGATACTTTAAGGATTTACGAAAATATAATTCATATTATATTTAAGCCCTTAAAATAGTGAGAAATTATGTATTATACGAGATATCTCGACAACTGTACCTTCTACTTAATAAGTATTCGACTAATTTTTATTATTAAAATATAAAATAAAATATAAGGTGAATTTATATCAATAAGTTATAACTAGAAAAAAAACTGAAGTTAATTTTTATCAAAGATATTTTTCTAGTATATTATGATAAACCGCTAACGCTTATGCGGTATGTTCTGGGTGCGTCCACTAACAAGGTCCTTGAGGGAATCTCAGCGGTCAGCTGTGTACGCCGCTGCGTCATATTTCATTACAACTGACGACTCGCAAACTCTATTGAAATGCTTTTAATTGGTGTTCGTTGAACTATTAAGAAATATGACTATGGATACTTTTACCTACAGATATATAAAAATATTTAAATTTTTTATTAAAATATAATGCTATTCACTCAAAATTTCAATCTCTTAAAAGGTCTTAGCTAGTAATTGTCATCTTAGTAACTTCAATATATAAAGTAATCATATATTTTATATGTTATCTGACTTAAGTGTCTATCACAACTTATTTCTGCAATAAAAATAAAAGTTACAGGATGTTCCGTTAAATTTAGGTAAACTTATCTTAATTTGGGATTGTACTAATTTTATTTATGTTTAAACTTAGTATGTGAGACATAGATCATGTTTAATTTCGACAAACATTCCATTAAGTCTGTGATAAACAGCGTTCGAGACATATATATGTATTTGGCTCCGGAATAATTAACACGGTACATAGCCCGACGATAATAGCCGCAGTATCGCTTGGCAACGAACCAGGACACCATATCGACTATCTCATAATTTTTATATAAAAATACATCACAATCTTAGTTCTGCAGAAAATGTTTTTATATTTTTGGAAAGAACTATCGTTCTATTTTTTATATTATATATTTGATTTATTTTAAAATATCAACTATTTATTTATAACCATATTTGACGTTAACCGAAAATTATTTGTGGCATATGTGAAATGTGTTAATTAGATTGTGTATTGATCATGAATTTATTTAGTTTAAGATTAGGAAATTCAATTAAAATGTCGTTGACCTTTATAGCGTGGGTCAATGAACTCATGTAGTAGGGAACGGCTTTGTAGTAGCTCTGGTTTGCAATTAAACGATCTGAAGTAATTAATCAATAGGACAATGAAATCTTAAAGACTATTGAACTTAAACATCTGAGTGCAATTTATTATCTTAAATACTTACTGGCTGTATAACTTTGTCATTAAGTTTAGTATACTTTTAACTAGAAAAATTGCAAGTGAAAAAGATTAAAGACAGAATAAATTTGATGTTAAACGAATAGCGATTGAAATGTTTACTAAAAATGTATTACATTTGTACTCAAATACTATATTGCGTTCTGTTCAATTAGTTACTGCTACAACTTCTTCGTAGCCGTCTACGGCGTAGTGTTATCGTAGCAACGACGTAACTCCATATTTTAAACTACGACTCTTTTAAACCCGTTTCCATTATTACTAACTAAGCTAGCCTGACTATAGTCGTACTTATAGTCGTAATATTGCAGACTTAGTAAATAGAAAGTAGATAATATTGTAATTGTTTTTTCTAAAGATCTCTTTCTCAATGAAGACATGATAAGTATACTAAATTTAAAAATCCCTTATTAATTATTAAAATAGAACTCAAGCACTGACAAAACTACAAACACATAAATCATTCAGCCGCTCGCAGTCAGCTCTGCAAATGCAGATGCAAGAAGCGACTCACTCAAAAGCACTGAATTTATGAAAATCTAGCAACTCTGAAATGTAGCACTGTTGTTTATATTAAATTGTACTAAAATGAACCAAATTAACTGACGATCTTTTTTTGTTTTTGCAACTAACAAAAATGTAGGTGATTTGATAATAATATTATCATATCCTAAATAACTAATTATTTGCTTACATAAAAAGTATGCTAAATTCAAATTTAATTCTAAACGCCTTTACATGAAATTAACAGTTTAAAAACCATGCAAATATGAACTTTATGTATTGGAGTTAAGGCCTATAGCAACACATGGTAATGGAAGCACGATCTTGATAGTGTGAGTCGAGTGATCGCATAATTTGTGAGCGGCGCACTTGTGACGTCAGCAGTATCGAATATTAACCGATCGACATCATTATTAGCATAAAGGACTAAACAGGTGCTTATCATATCTAATGCATCAGCTGTGTAACATATAAACAATAGAGATGTTAACAATTTAACCCTAGAAATAATATATTCTCTTCCTTCTCCTTAAATGGCTTATCGTTGGTTTCTGAGAATGAAATTTCTGTATAAAACATATCCTCATTTCAGTCATAATGTGTTTTAAACGGGGAATTAGGTCTCAAAAAACAACTCTTTTTGCCATACTGAAAGTTTTTTAAGTAACAAATGAAACAAATTACTGAACCTTAGTGACAACTTAACGATTCTGAGTGCCTCGGTAATTCTCCTTTAAATCTAAACAGTGTAACGAATAGACATGCTGAAATCCCGATTGGCATGACTTAAGCGGCCACGTCCATCTCGACTGTAAACTCCGCAATTGTTTCCTCAATCGGTGCCTCGCTGGGTACGTGGCGCGCGTACTGAGTGACACCCCCGCACCTCCCGTACCCACCCCCTTCATCCCTCGCCTCGGACACGTCGTTTGGACGACTACCAAATTCTAAAATGGAATTCTGTTTACCTTAACTAGATAAAGAATAGATTGCTTTTATACGCTTAGAGAATGTCAGGTGTCAATGAGGTTATATTTTTCATGTTACCAATTTTTTTGTAACAAACCATTAAAAATTTTGAAAGTATCTTAAGTGATAATACTTATAACTTTGCAACTAATTCATGTATATCATAGTATCAGTGACAAGATATTTGTTTCAATATTCAATTGTAGAAATGAAATACGTAAATAGTAGTTTATCTGGACTCAAATGGAACCTTTTAAAAATCCAATTAACCTCTAACCGCTTCATAGGATTATCCGGCTAGCTCACACTCTGAATTCTCATCCGGTTAACCCGGTTAAAAATACAGAAATGCAAGTAGAGACTCGTATCGTCGGAGCCGCGTCTTAGCGTCGGCCGGTTGCCAAAACCTCTCCGGGTCACGTCCGCTTGCATAACCGGCCACTGCCGCGCCGGCGGTAATTTTAAGAACTATATTGGTTTAGTTTTTATCCGGTCGATGTTGCCAGAACTGTGGAATTAACCCCCCGCTTGTTTTATTGCCGGTGATTCGATGCGGTCGCTTCGATAAATATTTTAAGTTGAGCTTTCAACGTTTCGTTATCGGAATACATAAAAGATTCGTTTTAAAGTTTTATTGTAAAGTAATGTATTTCTCCTCATATTGTAGCGGAATAATGACTTGTTTTTAGTTTGAAATAGTTAAAGCTTATCGAGTAAAATTTACATATCAAAAGCAAGAAAATATTCCTCGACATGCAGGTTATAAACTTATAAAATCAATTTATAAATAAGCTTAACAACTTCGTGTTTAATAAAAGTCTCGTAAATTTTAAATCGTTCTTCTTTAATTTCTGCGATGACTTTGGTTTTAAGTTATAAAAACTATAACAGAACATTTTACAATATTGTGCAACACATTTATTTTACAAAAATCTTCTGTTAATATTAAAATCTCGTCATGAAAAATAACCTTTATTTGCCGAACGATGTCATGGAAAAGTATAAAGATACGTACCATGTCTTGATGAATATTATAAAAACCATTGTAACGTGAAATTGGACAAAACTGCAATCTTCATTCACTAGAGACGAGACAGCTGGCTTGTTCCAGAAACCTATTGAAAGGTACATCTATCTCTGAGACGGTTTCCGGATAGAAGATACTCCTTTACAAATTTACCTACCGAAGGCAGAAACAAAGCGGTTCTTATTCGATTTAGCGACGGGTGAACTGGATCTTCTTTGATGTGACGAATCAAAGGCAGCGATCCGAGTGTAATACACTTAGCTGGGCCATTTCAACCCCCGCTCCTCCCTACGGGGGCTGACCGACCCCCAGATGCACTCCCAGCGCCGGCCTTCAATAAGATTTTCATTAACCGTTGAAAAGTTTAATAAATGAGGATTTTATTCGTAGCCCTTTCGTACATATTAAACGGGTTAAGTTTTAAGTGCGTTATTTGTGTAGGATAAACTGCATGCAGTTCATCTATACGTGAGCACATTTATTTATTAGCAAACTTTCATATCCAAATTACAATTGAATAACTTTATCTTGTTCCAATGGAAACATTTGTATATTGTACATTAACTTATCGTAAGCAAAAAGGTCAAAATTTAAAATATTACATCAAGAAAACAGATGTTTATTTTGTATAGTAACAACAAGCTATGTTAACTTAAGTACCTAAACTTAATGTGTCTAATATTGCAACCTGTAGAACTTAGAGGACTCCGCTTTGCGTAGTAATAGTATAGTCGTACTGTAGCCGACAAGAGTATTGATTACAACGTGGCTTCGGACAAAATACAAGACCTAAACACTAAGAGGCAAAGTTATTTGCATATTAATAAAGATTGTATTAACTACTACATTATGTAAATTATGTAGAAAAACCAAATATTTTTACATACATACGTTTTTATTACTTTAACATACTTCAATTTTATCTTTAGACTACATCTCTTAAATAAAAAAGTACTATTACATGTGTTAGACCACTTTATGAGCATTTTATTATTTACTTGAAGGTAACTTAAACTTTATTTTAACTTTATTATACTTAATTTTATGGTTATATCCTAATGTGAGATTTTTAAGCTTATTTTTAGTCAAGATTCGAGATGATAAAAAATTATATCTTTGTAGTGTAAAAACAACTTTCACATCTACATCAAATAATTTATATTTCAGATATTTGTGTGATATGTACAGTAGAGCTATTGTCATCGTCATCTCAGAAGTAACTCATGACCTGAAAACTTACCCTAGACAAGTATGGCAAAGAAAAGAATCGATGTACGGAAATTAGTTATAAGTAGGCGAGCAAATAGGGCGGCCTGATAAGCGGCGGCTTTCCTCGCGCCACGCGAACTGATTGATGCCTTCATTGTGGCCGCCATAGCTGCAAGTCTAGGGCTGCCTCATACAAATTATTAATGTTAAGAAATTAAAGCTCATAGCCTAATTATAAATTTAAACTTTCGACTTTGATCGTTTACGTCAATTATCTTTCAAAGTTCTTATCGATTAGAGAAATGTTAGTAAACTAAATTATATATAAAAGCATATCTCTATTAACTACAAAAGATATTTCTCTAAGTATTTACAAGTTCGTACTCAACCTCGTTTCTCGAGAGCACAATAACAACGTTTCTAAAGGTTATGCAAATTGAGTCCCCACTCGTGTTTCCTTTCGCCCTTCCACTGCACGACGTACAAGAGTTGTAGCCGTTTGCTCCACTGATCACCTCTATTGACCATGATACGCTACTATCCTAAAATAATCTTGAGAAAAGAACCCAAGAGGTTTACATACTAAGGTTGTATTTGGATAGTTTCGAAAATGTATAAAACATGGTAGTAAGTTAACGACCAAGCTTGATACTAATGTATATAAATAAATATTAATTGTTATTACATTTTTTTTAATTAAAATATTTGCCGTGACAACCCTACGTATACAAAATGGCGTCAAGTTACTAGAACATTTAAAATGGAAATAAACGTCCACATACTGGTACGCTGAACCGTTAGCCGGCTTTTTTGAATGTGTACAATATTTTAAATACCGTTTCGTATTGCACACAATATGCAGCCAGTTGCCGACTAAAATAATACCATTTCCCAACATTGGTGTATGTACGTGTATGTTCAGAAGACAAGTGTTATTGTTATTTAGATTTTGTGACAATTATATTAAAAGCTTAGTGATTTGAGCACAATGAATTACAATAAACGAATGGAGTATAGTGATAAAATAAACATGTGAGAATTCAGTTGAGGCACCTAATCTTCGTCGATAAAGTATTAAGATATGTTAGTCGATGTAATTTTAAGAAATCAGCTTGTATAAATGTAGACAAATGTCATGCGTGCGCTATCGATCTTCTAGAAGTTCTCATAAATATAATAAAAAACGTACTCTTAGTGTATTGTTTTAATATTGAAAATAAAATCACGATTGTAAAAGATATTCAACTTAGGTTTAAAGAAATCAGATATACAGAAGCTTGCAGACTGAAAGGGGGAAGTAGCCGACGTCCGGGCTAGGGGAGGGGGGTGGAGGCGTTGAACCCGCAGTAGGCCGCCTGCTTCCTTCAGCAACGGATGTCTGACGTGTCACGGTTAATGCACTAGCCCCTATCGCATACAACATCCCATACTTTGTTCCTAATCTTTTAAACAAATAACATACTTATAAATTTTAATAATTGTTTATTTATATACTATCCTTTTATCTCGTTTTCTGTATTAGAAACAAAATTTTAACGCTTTAGTTCATTTTGAATTTGAGTTACCTGTTTTAATTAACAAAACACGACCACAACAACTCCGCACAAAACACACATAAACGAAGAAACAAGCGGAATGTCAATAAAGGCTTATTTCCCTTGAACTCGCTCAGAATCAGAATAACAAACGAAAGTGCTTAGATAGATTCAAGAGCCCGTTTTCATTTCACAACAATTTCCTCGAAACTATTTCTTTATTCTCTTAATAATAACATCGGAAACGTTTGCCGGCTCCACTTTTCAAAGCCGCAGGATCTGATATTAATTATTTAGCTTTACAACAACACGACCAGTCTTTGCAATGTTGGACAAACATTGCTCCCACGTTTGGTATTGGACTCTGAACAGATAAAAACAAGAAGATTATTCAATATGTTAATTTCTGTAAACCTATCACTAACTTTTTAAATAAGCGATCGACACTTATTTAATTTAATTTATAAATTTAAACAATTCTAGCTTACACTTTGATTAGGATTAATTTGTAGTATAATCCTTGTAACAGACATTTGATCAAACATTGGCCACACTCGCCAAGGATCCGTAGACGTTGCTCTGCTCAAAGGCAGCAACATTTAAGCGGTCACTTTATCCGCCTCCCGCCTCCATCGCGCCTGCCTTAACGAAACACATAAACCATTATATTTTCTAAAACATTTACTTCATACAAAGAAAAATGTTTTGTATCGTTTTTCAATGCATAAAGCATCAATGTGTGCCAATACAACAATGTAAATCCGTTAACATTACTAAGTTTTAAATAAGTGAATTTATATTATTTATCTATCCACTTCAAATAAAAACAGGGTTGAAATAATAAAGAAAATAGAACGAGACAATGACAATCTAACTGGAAGTAGTAATAAGTCGACAATAAGACTTAAATTCCCGTTTCAATTATTGTCTGAGCTGGCTCGAGTCCGTAAGGACTTGGCTCGGCAATCGCAAGCGACATCGACCTTTAGCGACACCAGCTCTTGTGTAAAGCACTAATTCATTTTCTCCTTTTGTAATTGCACCTAGATATACCAAAAGATAGTAATTATATGCTTTTATATTTTAGTGTTTTGATATTCATTTTGAATTTAATTTACTCAAGTAATTCTTAAGAATTATCTCCAGACGTTTAATTAAAATTAGAATACTGTAAAAAGTTGTCTAAAAAATAAAATTTAATTGGAAAGAATGTTTCGACAATACTTCTATTGTTTTAAAAGATAATTAAGAAAAGTTCATATTTTTTAAGAAAGACTGGTGTTAATTTTAATTAAAAAATATAAATTAACAACTCCAGTAAATTGTAATATTTGTTTGTTTAGAGATTACAAGATATTAGCAATATTCCATTTTTGCCACATTTACCCCACTAAGTAGCGTCGGAGGCTGTACAAACATATCGCCGGTGCAATATTAACCGCGAAGCTTAATCGAGGCTTGGAGGGAATTAGCGAGGGGAGGCCGGGGTGAAATAACACCGCTCGCTTCAAGTTTGCTCAGCAAAAAGCTGTCATGTAAATGTCTTGTGTGTCATTTTAGTATTACCGCACAATGTAAATAAAAGTAAGAAAACCGTTAGAAACCTAAATATTAATAATTTTGATGCAAGAAATAAACTTTTAAATCATCTTTTTGTACTTATATTTTTGTTTATTTATTAATTAAATATCTTATGTGAAATATTTTAATGAAAAATTAGCTATTGTTGTTCGTAAAGTTAGTTTACATAGCTTCTCAAATCACTAGCTTGCACCAATTAACACAAAACGCAAATAGCTTTCAAAGAAGCTAGCAAAGTAGCGCTCGAGCGTCGCGCGGTCGGCGGCGAAATGAGTAAAGTTTACGGCATCATTATTGGCGCGGGCTAACAAAGGGCAAGTCTTTGTCGACGAGCAATTACCCGCCGCGGCTACAGATAAATATTGCCACCTCGATTGTCTGCGTCGCGCTTTCAAAATCTAAAATTGTTATCATGAATGTCTTAGTTACTTGAACTTCTTCGGGAGCTATAAAATTCGTAGCGCCGTAGCAGTATCGTAGAACAAAATGTAGCGAGAGTTATAATTACCAACGAAACGATTTCTAACATCATATATTATTATGATTGCATTACTATTAATTACTACTAAACTAATTACTACTGTGCATCCTACCGATTGAACATTTCCAAAAAATAATGGATATGCCGTTTCCACCATGTAGATACTAAACATTCATTTTAATTATAAATTCGTCTAACTTGTCGCAATAAAGTAACCGCACACTTAAGAGACTGTTAACTCTCTAATTTCGATTCGAAATATTCTCCGGCAACAATTTCGCCGCCGCAAATTGTACATCTTTGACCGCGTCCGAAGCAGCAGCGGAAATGGCCGAAGTCACTTCGTTAGGGGTCAGATTGGGGCCTATTGTAGTCGGGTCGTAATCGCCGCCGGACAATGGCCGATGACGCGACGTAATTGTGCCTAAATAGTAGCAGTTAAAGCGCCTGCGAGAGCTCACGCCGTTCCATTTTAATTGCGCCGACGTAGCATTTGCAGCGAGCTTATTTTTTTTAATAGACTATCGAGCACTCGGTATAATGGATTCGAATCAATGTTTCTTTAACGATGTCCTCCGTGATCAAGTGAGTGATTCAGATGCGCACAATATGTTTTAACAACAACATACGATAAAATCACATCATAAAACAATCGATAGTTGAAGGCAACATTGAACATATGCGCAGAAAAAAAATGCATGTTTTGTTATTTTATAAATAAATTGGTTACATGATTGTGGTTACAAAAGTTTTTTTTATCTTTTTTTCACAATTAGACAGGTTTTTCTACTGTTGCATTGTTTTAAATTTCGCAATGTTTTTTTTTAACGCTGTACGAGGTTCGAATGCTTCGCAATTCACTTCGTAACCTGCATGTATTTTACTCGATTTTTACGCGAAAGTTTTCTATAGAGGCCGTCGAAAATCCAGCTCGTATCGTTATTGTTTCCGTTTTATTCCATAGTATTTACGAATTGACAGTTTTTATCAATTCAATACGGTTTTTGGAATAAAAGGATAAAAATAGAGTCAGTATGTCATTGAAATCAGACACAATTATTGTAAGTCTTCTAAATTATTGATGCGTGTAAATAATTGATGCTTATATTTTTCTTAATTAATTAACTTAAGTATATTCTTTGAACTCTACGAGTATTTAACACAAGTAGCAAAGATATCGAAAAAAAAAAACAAAAACAAAAGTGAGGCAAAAGAAGCAAGCCCATTGTATAATTATTTAAAAAGTCAGAATGGATCTGAAAAGCAATCAGAAGCCGTATAATTTCTATTGCCAAAATTCAAATTATAAGCATTTAAAAATGATAGATTTAATCGCCCAAAATTCCGCTAAGCCAGAACAGGGGTGGGGTTTAAAAAAAAATAATTTGAGACAATTTCGACAAAGCCACAATTTCACGGGCGCGTTGGCGCGAACCCGTGAGTGTTACAATTTAATAGAACTTCAAAAGGGCTGCTGATTCCGCCACAATTCTATCAGCTTAGCGCGATATCCCCGGGCATTACGCGTATAAAATGCGGTTATCGCGCACCTCCCGCACACGGGGGCCGCCACAAAGGAAGAAAGGGGAACTCTTCCACACTATAAAATGCAGACTATAAGAAAAAAAAATTCAATGTACACCGCTACGTTACTGACTTTATCTCGGAAAACTCCGTTCAGAGCACGTAATGTACGATTCTTAAGCGAAAAGTCAATTTTAGTTACGTTCACGTAATATATGAACTGGGAAACGCCAGTCTTTCGCCTCTATTGAGTTCATAACGATACTCGTTGAAATGTTTTAGAATAACGCTGCATTTTTCTACTGAAGGCACTCACTTAATCACAAACTGCCTACGCTTTCGCTTCGACAAATAAACATCATTTTTCTCGAGTCCAATGTTGACTTGGTATTTATAAGAATTGTCCAAAGTTAACATAAAATATTTTTATGATTATGCTATGAAACTAACTACGACTACAACTACAACTATGAAAAAAAATATAGTGTTAAATTACTTATTTATGAATCTGTCTAAATCTGAATATTAAAGTACATTTAGAAGAAGATTAGGGAGTTAGGTTAAACTTGGTACAAAACATTTAAGAAAATTTCATAGTACTAACTAAATACGTGAGAAAATATGACAAAATAATTTCAGCGTAAATAAAATGTCGAACTAATTAAATTTAAACTCCGAACATTGAATATGTTATTTCGCGCCAACTAATGAAGGGTCTTAATTAAAAAAGCTCGCGAGTGCGTCTTGCGATCTCATCCAGACTAATTTACAGTCCATAGAGGGATCAAGGCTCGGATTATATTGGATTACAGTAGGTTAACCTTTTTAAAAAGTTTACATCGCATTAATTATATTAATTAAGACGCACAAGCATAATTAAAAATGTTGCTAATTAACAGATCCTTGTGATTTAGAGCGACAATATCGTGTAATTCTGACGTGTTTCAACATTCATTGTTGTCAAAATATAGCTAAGACATTAAGTTTTATAAAGCCTTAAGCATTGAGCCCACTTGAGTAGGATAAGGCCAAACATGTCCTAATATAGCTTCCTACACAACAATCATATTCTCAGAAGCAAAAATTAATTCCACACGATAAACCAAAAATAACAATTTATCACTTTATCGTTGCGCCCGAATATAGATTAAAATACCGTTTAGTCTCATGCCCTTCCGTGACCTTTGAAGTGCTTAACTGTATAAACAATACCAGCTTTAAACACACATCGTAAGGTCAGTAGTTACACACAAATATTGATCGATGAGGGCAATACGAGACGGTGTAAACAGCGGCGAGTGGCCGCTGTCACACCGTCTCGTCGCGTTACGCTGACCGAGCACTTCCTCAAGAGCACACAAGCCACGGTTTTATATTCATGGGAAAATTTGTGTTTTACAATATGTTTTGAAATATTTATGTATGTTGTGGTCAGCATATCTATTGACATATAACTTAAATGTTAACATAGCGATAACTTGCTTTTAAGACTATCTTGTGACTTTAAAACACGTGTTCTTAAATAAAACTACACCTGGTTGATATAAGTATGAAATAAACAAAGTTTTTACTAGTAGGTTTATTTATTTTTAAACGACCGCCAGTGTAACGCATGAGGGGCACAGTCGCGCCTCCGCCTCCGCCCCGGGCCATCTTAAATCCAATCAGAGCGCCGGCGACGGACACTGATTGCAGACGACACTTTATTACTTCAACCGTTCCAGTGCCAAACTAAGAGACTGTTGATATTTTAAAACAATATATTTGAAAAGATACTTCAAATGTATTCTTATCCAATTTTATAGTTGACATATTAGTATACGAAGTTCAGGGTTCAGGGTTCGATATTTAGGCAGGTTTTTTATTTTTATTGCCATAAACGCACCACCATCTACTCTGTTTTTGATGCATTAATATTGTTTTGCTGCTTTTTATCTATAAAAGGTTTTGAAATAAATCTATGCTATGCTAGCTTTACTACGTTAATGCATTTAGTTATTCAAACTTGAAACTTGTTATCAGCAATACTAGACACTTACATAAACCCGTATACATTGCCGTCCAAGTTCAAAGTTTACACGTGATAAATATTTTTGTTTGTGTCCGGCGATCGATGAACGGCTTACTTACAACACTAACGCAATCTGTGTGCGCCGGGCACGCCGCCGTGTACGCGGAGTACCTGTCACGTGCCACGTCCTGTGTGTTTTTGTGATCCGACTTCACGCGTGCTCGGCTTACGAGAAAACTGTTTATTTGCGAGCTTTATCGAGTTTTATATTTGTTACTGATCCCAACACTGTTAATCCTACTTTATATCAGATATAAAAAGATGTAGGTAGTTATATGTTAATATTCAAGCTCCTGCAAATTCCTTATTATATAATAAAAATCCATTTTCAAATTGTAAAAGACAAGTGAAGTGAATCTTAAACAAATGACAGTCGCATTTCCCAACTTATTTCATAAAAGTTTTTACCGTTGAGAACGTAACTGAACTTAATTATTATGGTTTTACTTTTTATTCTTACAAGCCTCTATGACTTCTATGATGTATTTAACTAAGGCTAGAAGAAGTTTAAAACGATAAATACACGCAACTCATGAAAAAATTATGAATAAAAAAAACCCGTGCTTAAATGCTATGCACCTTTTACGTCGAATCGACAATAGTATGAAAACCAAATAGTAACAACAAGACAGAACGCGCCTACACAAGTATTTCATCAAAACTGTTCACACCTTTTGCGCGAATTTTATGTTTTCATAAATTTCCTCGGAGATCAATATTGTATATTCGCTGCCGCGGGCCGAATGGGGCTTCCTCTCAACTTTGCGTCCCTCCCCTTTCTCTTTATTTATTCGGTTGTAGCCCTCTTGAGTTCAACTTGCTTCGATCTATATCTCCTGTTATTGGTTACTTTCGGCACAAAATTATTTTAGTTTTGAGTTATCTTTCAAATGTTATAAGTAAAACTTAACACTGACTCGTTAAGTTCGTAATTAGTTTTCATTCAATATATCTCCAGAAGTCTCCTGACTTACTATATATCTATGTATTCATTTTATTATAAACAAATTTGACGCGATACCGAACCCATATAATACTTTAATATTGGAGCTCAAATCAACAAACTACGAATTAATTATTTAAAATAAAAATGATATATAAACACGGCTAAACATTCACGTATATACGTGAGTGTTTAGCCGTGTTTATATATCAGTTTAGTATAATGTCTCACGAAAGTTTGAATAATTTAAAATAAAAATGTGTGATTGAAACCAAAAATTTATATTAAATAAAAATTCACCCAATAAATTGTTTTCAACGTTAATCCATAAAATATATGACAACATATCCACGAATGACAAATCCTCCGTCCGCGTTAGTTGTACACATATTATACATTATCAGTTGACGCTGGATATAATTTATTTGGCGCAGTAAATAGGATTACTAGCGAGCTGTGGGTCATTTTTTGTGCGGACAATGCGAGGGCTATCTCCCGACCCACGACCTGCACGTATTGATTCACACAGCTCTTTCAATATTTGTGTGAGGAAAATAAATGTTACGGTATATCACACGCTGTTACTTCGTACAGATAGGCTGCAACAATGCTTTGAATTCTTCGAAGCGTTGTCACATTTTACACTGAAAGGTAGATGAATGAATGTTATCTATTTTTATCTTTTATTGTTTTAATTACGATTCGATTAATTAAATCTTTTAGTTTAACAAAAATAGCATGTGAAGCCTTATAAACAGAATTTACAATTTCCTACAAAAGTATTTCAACGGGGGATTTCTTCGTTAAAACACGTATACAAAATAATTTTTTCAAAGCGTAAGAGAGATGAACATATGTCTTTTTTCCGTACCCGCGGGTATTAGCTAACATTATGTACGAACACTCCAAGCCCATTTAAATCACTTAACAGATTTTAATCAATGTGTAATAGGTTTAATTTTAAACAACAGACAATTATTGTCATAAACGATACGAACAGCTGATGTAAATTCGTAAAGTCGGGACGCTTAGAGAAAAATTTGCAATTAAATTACCAAGCGGGGGTCCCAAGGGTTCCGCGCGAAATTTCCGCTCGGTTTTATAAAAAAATCTTTTTAATCTACACCGCGGCCATTATAATTTAGATTTATCTGACCTACTGAGTTATACTGGTTTCGTAGCACTTCGTAGCACTAATCAACGAGTGCTACGTCTTGAGTGTCAAGTTTATGTCTTTATGAATCAGTCACTAAAATAGATCTGAGATAGCCAGCAGACGCTCGTAGGCGACATATAGGAAATTGTTTCACATTTCAGTCCTGAAACACTGTCAGACATAGCGCAAGAATAGTAAACGAAATATTAGACTTTGCCGCTTTACCTAAATTTAGAAATCTAGTTTAATGACTTTTTGCTAACTTCAATCTAGTACATTGTATATAGCTATATCTGTTGGATATAGAATATTAATATATACGACTATTGTAAAATGTAAATATTATTTTTATTTTAGTTATTAATTCAAGGAATATTGTAACGTAAAATTTTCATAACAGATTACTGACTTAATATTCAGCTTAAAATTGTTTACGTGGCAACGCTATCGATGTCGGCCATTTTGCGGCGATTACGTCGTCGAATTAATGACGTCATTCATCAAGACAAGTGACGCGCTGCAGCGCCAGCGGATTTTGTATACGTTTACAGGAAATGGCCCGTATGAGATATAATACGGCCATTTAAATGTTTTAAAAACATTTTTTAATTTACAATATGTAAAAAACAGTAATCAGTATCTTTTTGCATGTGATTTCATCAAGATTGCTTTTACGTGTTTAATATAAATGTAAAGTTTATTTTTAAAATATTTGATACAAATAATTTGTAAGATCATTTATTTCTTACACCCTTTTTCCACTATCATATTATTACTATTAATAAATGTAGCGTGTCGAAAACGTATCGGTGACAAGGATTTCAATGCGCCACCCTGTGAGCTCGATAATAAATGGATTTGGGAGTCGAAGCCGAACAAAAAAATTGGGACGAACTCCATCAATCCTTAACGCGCGCATCAAATATGTACACGCCGGACCGCGGACCCGCGCCTTAGGTATGTGACACACTAAGCTTGTGTTACTTTGCCTATTATTGTATATTTAACTGTGAAATTTCACATACAAAATACCTATACTAAATCATATTGAAATCTGTTTTTTTTTTAAATAAAAAAGAGACGATAACATTTTCTCTACTAATATTTTAACTATAAAACACAACTCTAGTTGTAAAAGAGGAATTATAAATAATAAAAATTAATACAAATAAAATTTTATTATTAAAATGATTATTTCAAACCTCACTACATATTCGGATTAATTGAATAAACTTGATATTACGATAAATTAAAACTTGTAAGTAATGTTGTAAATTTACAGCATACGTATCGCTCTAATATTACATCGACGTGGTGCACCACCAGCTTAAGCAAACCCGTTACCAATGTAATGCTCATAAAAAAACCGGCCGTCCGGTAAAATATGGAGAGCGGATAGGGTTGGACAACCTCGACCTACACTTTTATATCCTTTACTAAAGTGCGAGTTCATTCTGATAGGGACGAAAACATATTAATACTAAACACAGCGTTAGTATGACATACAAATGATCAACATCTTTTATAGCTGCGTATTAAAGCAACATTGCTACAACGTATCACAAAATATTAAGACTAGTTTCAAATACAACAACCAAAGAGCACGGACCACTATTTGGCGCAGTCTTGACACATGTTACTCGTTTCTACATTCATACGTATACATGCACCTCAGTTTCAGATGCTTTACTAGTTTCAAACACATTCAACATAATCTTATCGGCATCTAAAGATATCTCTTATGTATTGGGAGTAGTAAAATGATAGCTTAGCGCAGACTATTTAAGTAGCTGTCACACTAACGGCGGATTTCGCCGCTCGTGCAGAAACAAGCGCTGTGCAAGCGCATACACAACAATATTAAACTAGAAATACTTACTCAATTGATTATAAGATATTGCACATTTTAATATATTGAGCAAAATTTGCTAATATTTATGTTAAAAAGAGAGAGAAATATCTAAAATCAAAAATAAATAACTACTATAGACCGGCGTCCGACCTATTCGTAGATTATTGTAAAGCAAATCCACAATGACATAGAAACGCAACCACACGGAAACCTTTCATATTGCATGCACGAAATATATCAGAGAAATTTTCGTATGAATTTTAAATAAAACATACATTTTTCACATATATAATGGAAAACAAATATGTTTTAATGCAAGCGTTTTGTTGATTTATCATTACAGAGTCTCGGTAAATATAAAATGAATTTTAATGCCGATAGTTTATAATAAATATTGAATCATTTTTATAAAGGCATTGTTTGTAAAATCGAAATCCAACAAAATAATTGTTACTGAAATCTGGATATTATTTGGATTATGGACTTAAGAATCCACAAATTAAAAAAAAACTGTTTTAAGGCTTATTTTAATATGGTACACGTTACTCTATGTGGGGCTAAAGAATAAAATATTTTCGGAGGTAGAAGAAATGTATTTAGGGTCATCTCATTGTGTCATCTCGGATATCGAAAGGTTTCCTGACAGATGAAATACGGCCTCCGACCCGGAAATGTACGGGTTCATCTGGCGTTCGGAATCTATTCCTTCACATTTTTAAAATGAATGGAGGTCAAATCAAGGTCACTTAATAGTTCCAAATAGCGAATACTAGTCAAATGAATGTCTATTCGAATAGTATAGTTATTACCAAAATATTACTTTAATAAATATATTCGTATAGGACTTGTGGTACAATTATTGTAATTAATAACCCGCCCCTTTCGTTGCGGTAACAAACCCCTCTATTAATTCATAAAAACGCTTCATATAATAAATGTAACATCTGGCTCCGATTATATTCAAATACACGAAAATTTATTAATTATTTTTATTATTAAACTGCTAACTTAGATTTACTTATGTACTTAGGAAAGTAAAAATTGTTTTAACAATTAATGCCACTTATATCTAACTTGAAACGTTATAAATTTTGTTTTAATAAGAGCGACCTTTTTATTTACTATACCTACAATTTACAAAGGTCAATGACCTATGCGAACTTAGCAAAACAAAACAGGTAACATTTAAAATATTACAGCTTCATGTCAAACTTCGCAAGCATCAAGATAATCCTTCCTACAGTTACCTTTGCTATCTTTGTAGCGAACAGGAGCAAAGTAACAGAAGGAGGGTCGTGATGTGTAATAATAGTGTAAATAAATCAAAATGACGCGCGTTTAATCTAAGATCTCTGGCGACCTCGCGGGGAGCCTGTAATGCTGATGTACGATCAGACACCTCGTACAAATGGATCACATTTGTATTTTTTTCTTTCGACGAATTGCAACCTTGTTATGTCGTCGACCCAGGATTCTATGAAACTCGATTCGAGATAACTGGCTTTGTAAATAAGTATTATACTTGCTTACGCCGTTTAGACGCACTGAAGGAGCATTCGACGAAGTGCTTTCTGGTTTCGTATCTGTTATGAATTTTGCATGGTTCAAATATTACATTGGTTATCGTTAAGTAAGAACATTTACAATTTCGAATACGTTATTCATATATATTTTTTTTAATAAATACAATATTTTTAAGGATAAAAAAACTTTAAGATTAATTATATAACTTAAAGAAACGTTTCTAATGTACGATGTTACACTTTTTTGCATTCAAGTTCTCGATGACACTTGATCCCCTATTCTCAGCTAGCTTACAATTTTTATTACAATTTAAACACATCTTGTAATTAAACACTATTGAGTAATGCAATTTGAAGAATAAATATACATTCCCATTTAAAAACATCACTGTAAGTATGCAAATCACTTTAAAAATAGTCAATTTTATAAGTAAAAACACTACTCTAGTTATTCAAGATGGTGGATTTTTGTGCCATTAATTAAAAAAGGAAAAAAAAACAATTTATAACACGTCGGGCGTCCAATTTGATGCCATGTACAAATTGTTACAATTTGACAGTTCATTCTATAGAACAAACATCGTAAAAAAACGGTAAAAATTGCACGACCCGACAAATTGACTTTTAGGAGATAAATTACGGCCAATAAAAGGATCTGGCACATTGCACAGTACTTTATAATAATCATAAAATATTTTAACACATTTGTTACTGATTTATGCTCTCATATTTTTAATGTTTAACACACGTTTAAACGTCTAGTTACATTGTACATGTACACGTGCGTGTACTTATTACATTGCAAACTTTATATTTTTGTTATAAAATAAATAAAATATCTATTTTATCTTTTAAATGTAATGTGAAATGTTTTGTAGCTGTTAGCTAATTTGCTAGATATTATTTTAGTAGTTAAAAATTTTACCTACATCAAACAGATTAAATTTCATCATCATCCACCACATCATGAAATCGGCCATCAATTTATATTTCTTACATTGGGTAGAGGCTACCAATCCTGGGGCGAGAAGACATCATTAACACGCGTTGGTTAGTTCCCGCGTCGATTATCCGAGCCGTTTGCTTCCAATCCGCGGGGGACATAACGGATACTTGTCCGCCTAAGAAACGTCCATCAAGACCGTAATTTGGATATATGCGAAATCCCACAGCTATCTATGGTAGGGTTGCCATGAGATTAGTGCTACTTTTGGACATTTTTATTTGTTAAATTCCTAAAGTATCTTGTATTTCTATTCCTAAATTATTTTGAACTATTAATGAAAAGATTTATAACTCCTTTTTTACTTTGTATTTTTTCTGAATCAACCTAACACTTATACTTCTACATTAAAACATATCCTTTATCATCCTTGAAGTAATGAAGACTAGATAATTAACGATAAAAAAATCGAATGCTTCAAAAGAATCGAAATTTTGACGATTTTAACAACAGTAAGTACACAAAATTGCTTTTATATCAAATAAAAATAGTCTATTCGTTTTGGACATGATGGTTACAGTATGTATAAGCTCAGTAACCCGTGAGGCCGGGCCAGGGGCGTGATCATCAATCTCCATCAGGCGTCCTGCGTCCGCAAAAAACCTATGGAAATATGACCGTTTCCGCGCGAACGCCCCTCGCCCTTCACCCTTCGCCCTTAGTCCTGCCGCAGAGTATGTTAGACACACTATAGTGAACTAGTAACAAATATTTAAATTAATAATGAAATTTAAAAAATATGCAAACATAGCATAAAGTAAACATTTTTGTTTTGGTTTAAAAATCATTTCTAAAATCGACCTTTATTTATTTTATTTAGATGAAAATATAAAAACATTCAGAGTGCCGTATCCGATAAACTATACGAAATCTCTAACAGCGAAAACATTTGACAGCCAATTAAAATAACAGATTAAAAACGTTTTGAAATTGATATAGGCCGTCCTTTGTCTGCGACCACTGTACCGATTGTATGAAGCGATCCGTAACACTTCTGTGATAGTCGAGCCTCGGTTATTGTTAGCTACGAGCAACAATTATAACAAAGAAAATTATACAGAACATTTGTGAAACTCCCAAATCTTGAATTGTTCATTAACGGAAGACGGGATTGGAAATGAAGGCTTTGACAAAAGTTGCTACAAGTACATCTTCCTTTATTGTTAAAAGGTAATAATTTAAATCTTTCAAACGTTATTATTGAGATTATTACTGTGACTTATTAGTAAAGAAAAACAAATAAAAGCCTACCAGCCTTTTTCTAAGCGTGCTGATCTAAGTTTTTATTTTTCAATCCCCTAACATCGACGAAGTAATTGCAGCTTAGGTTGAAGTAAGCTCAGACAAATATCTGTAATACGACCCTATATAAAGGCTACATGTAACTGTGCATGACACCGATGACAGTGTGAAGAGGCCCTTACGATGAACAGCAAGCAAATCTCGTATTCAGAGCGATTTACAACTCAACGTGACGGATACGTGACGATTCAATGAATTAATTTGAAAGCGTCGGCGTCGCATGCAAATCGCACGCTAACCGGAATATCAAATACATAAGCGGCTGTCAGGAGTTTCCCATCGAGTGATAATAATCATATGCCATCAAATTAGTTTAACTCAGTTAGTTTCGATAACGAAATTTTCCAGTAATCATTTCGAGAAATGTTAGAGATTTGCTGTTACTTAACATGAGACCAATTCTTTGTATGGGATATCTATTTAGAAAACATATGCATTAGTAATTTCGAGGATCTGAATTATTGTAACCATCTAATAAAAGTCTGCTCAAACTAGTCTGTGCATCAAAAAAATGCGTTACAACTAGGAAGCTAACAACTAAAAACCACAGAATTTAAAACTTTTGACTTTATTACATCAAATTTTAATGAAGCTTTATGAACATTCTAAATATCTTTTTAGAGATAAGTTCAACAATTGTACCGCATCAAATGTAAGATACGGTTAAATAAGTATATACATTAACTAAGTAGGAGTTTTGTTTGTTCCAGTTCGTAATGAATGCGTAAGATAAGGTTAATTGAGACTGAGTCCTTATCAGACATCTTGGCGCAGGTCGAATGGAAGCCTCAATCGAAAGGTCGTGGGGACTTTGCTCTGTTTACTTAGAAATATTCCTTTTTAGATTATCTCAATTTTAGCTTAGAATAAATTAAGACAAATTTAAAACGAATAAATTTATTACAAACTATATATACAGTTTTTTATTATTCGATTTTAAAAAGGAGCAGTTTAAATGCGTTTTAAATAAAATAAGTATTCAAATATTTCTTTATTCTCAACCCACACGTACGATTTTCCATCGAGCCCCGCTTTGATGGAATTCTTTAAATAAAGAGGGCGCTTATGCGCTCATTTCTTACAGCGCCCGATTTGCACCTTAATATCGAAAAGAATTTGCCAATTTCCACGCCCTATCGGCGACCCCACGACACCTATGCGTCCTTGTCTCTCGCCTATAGGGTTGCCAACTACATAAAATATTTTTTACTTGGTGATTTTTCGACATTGACCTCGTTAATTTTAACATTATTAGTTTCAAATGAAATTCCGTGTTATTTTGAAGGAATTGTTACTTATCCCTATCTCTAAATCTTGGTGATATTTAAACTCATGGCTACCCTGAATACAAAATGCATGCATTCAAAATCATTCGTGACCAAATATTAAATACATATTTGTACTAGATTTATTTAATCAATGTAATATCGTACATAATAATACTGTTTGTAGCTTCGCGATAAACAACACTAATGTGGTTTGATTTATTATTTTTTGTGGATAATCTCATTCATAATTTAATTTTGGTTAATATCGAGCATTTGTTTAATTAATTACAGAGTTATTTAACAAATGCTGATGTGATTTTAATAATGAATGTTTGGATTTTAATAATGTATTGTGATTATTTGTACACAGGCCGAATAAACATTAATTTTAAAATAAAATTTCCTTCAACGATTTATTAAAACAAAGTAGTAAATAATAAAATAGTATATTTACGCTTAATTTGCTGTGATATATTTATTATTTTAAGTAAGATTAGGATATTTTGGACAACCCTGACAGCTCTCGCTCAGGATTCATGCAGGAATCAGTCAGAGACGTAACTGCATTCTACTCCGACAGCTAATTTCGTCGGCCATTTTACGTGTAAGTCGGGCATCCATCACGCAGCCGCTCCACGACTACTATCGGAAGATTCAATGAATGATAACGACACTAATAAATACGGACCCGCGCCCCGAATCGCCCGTAATTAATTTAATGGATTTGGACAAAGAAATGTGTTGGAGTGAGATAGTAAGATTAATTAAGTCTTAGTATTGTTTTGGGCGTAAGACGTTCCATTTTACGCGCTTTAAACTGATTACTTACAGTCTTCAAAAGTTTAATCATTACGGGGTTTATTTTTTAATGTTGTTATATTTTAAAAAAGATATTTAAAAAATTGGGCTTAGGAAATAGCTTTCATTCAGCCACGTGTACAAAGGCTTTCAGTTGAGTAACTCGAGTCGGTTGCGTCGCTTTTTTTCAGCGGCAAACACTAATGAAGGGAGACCCGCGGCCTTTCTAACGAGCTGGCTTGCACTTTACACTTATCATCGACTCTTTAATCTTTGTTCATTTATTTGGAACGGATTACTAAAGGGTAATACTTCAAAGCGATGGAACATGAACTATATAATATTTCACACCATATTATTTTTACAACGTTTTCATATTTTCCTAATTCTTATGACCAATAGACAACATTTGTAATTAACTTATAATTAATTATTCAAATACCTATGTAACTATGCGTAGTGCGTGAACTGAATGCAAGATATGTAACAATTCAATTAGCAATGCACACAACAGCAGTGACGATGAATTCGGCTACTGTTATTACCTGCATAATACTTCCGCGTATTCACGAACCTACCATTAAGGTGCGAATACACTAGACTTACAGACTACATTAAAATTACATCATGAACACGGGCGTTGTAAATATCGATAATTATTCAGTCAGATGACTTACATTGAATATGTTATTTGTACTTATAATTAACATTTAATTATTTATACACTTTTAAGGTATCCATCTAGCCAGTCTGAATTGCATTCAGTGCCATAACTGCGGCATTAAAAGT
>NW_013532534.1:6056950-6106121 GCF_000836235.2 Papilio xuthus | reverse complement strand
ATAAATATGGTAGTGATGCGAGGCTCAGAGCGGAAACAGTCGGAATTGAAATGTGGAGCAAATCGATAAACTTGGTGAATGCATCACAAAGCGCCTGTTAACGACCTCATCATAACTACGTCACAATTTACAGGAAAATTTATGTATTTCACAAGAGAATGGGTAAAGCTTCTGTAACAAGATGAATTTATGCAATGATTGTTAAAAGTTCATTTGATAACAAATAATAGAATATTAATGCTTTATACTTTTAAACATTACAACTTATTTCGACTTACTAACCTTAGGTTTATGAGACCAAAATCTCTGTTTAAAACATATTATTTTCTCTGTGTTTTAAAATTAGGACCCAAAAGCATTTCCTAAAAGAATCGAGATAATCATAGTTGTGTATAAACAAATTAAACAGTATTCCATTCCTCCGTATTTTAAAATAATCACGTATGTATCGCTATAGGAAACGATTTAAAATACGAAAATAAAATTTAAAATTCACGTACAGGGCGAGTTGTATGCGAAGGTTATGCTAATATTTGACAATCCCTGCTTTCTCAGACACTCGATAAACATAGCTGCCCATAAAAGTGAGACTGGTACCTCGTGCCGGCCACCAGCTGTATCTCAGATCGCAACATAAATTAGTCCAGGTCGCGTGTCCTACCGACTTAGGCCACATCGACTCCTTATCGTACCCGGAAACCACACAGTAGATTGCTCTTCACCTTACTTTAAAAATATACTCTCAAACTAACTGCACAACGTTTTAATTCCTTTGTCGCATCAAATCAAATGACCTAAGCTGCAAACTAATTTAAACTCTATTAACTAAATCGGAGAGTACAAATCCGTTTTGTATCAAGAGAAATCGCAACAACAAATACGGTAACGTTGCCAGTATGTCGACATAAATAAAGCTGAGTGTCCTTTAACGAACTAGACGTTGACGTTACGACGCTAATGTGTAACTTCTGGGGCAAAGTGGACTCTATTCTAAAGGAATTTAAATTGAATTTCGCCCTTTATGCAATGCGGGTGGTAAATGAAGGCTTGCATTTAGCGGTCTTGGTGGTAGTGATATGGGTGGACTTCCTTTGTCTGGTAATCTTATCGGCGTGGCAAGTGGTTGCTATGTGACATGATACATTGCGCCCTCTATAGATTTATATTCACCGCTAATTGTATGTTTATTCATTGTACACCGTTCTGCTTGATAGCGTCGAATATTGCTACCTTCCTTAATAGCAACGGTTCAAAGTAGTAATTAGTGGTTTAATTTACTTCAGCTTTACGACGTTGATAAATGTTTGTTTCTTTTCTTTAAAACTAATATTGAGTTTCATTTATTTACCTTAATGGTACATTTTATGTACCAATGATGTAAAAAAATCGAAATCATTAACATCTCCATAGTTACCGTAGCATCATAATTTCCATATTCAAAAGTTACCCCATTGGTGGCAAAGGCCGGCGATAATTTCCTGCAAGTTTACATTAGAGAACATTATCGAAGAATTGGGACATTAAAGGGATTCCTGGCGGCGGCTCGTCTTATCTATGGACGCGAGTCTAACGGGTCTGCATAATGATAATGATACTACGAATTTTAATCGAAGGTCCTTCGAGCCGGATACTCACCTTATCTGTTAATGTCTAGCGGTGATTGATGAACTCTGTATTTAAATACACGCTTATTGAGGTGCGAATCAAATGCTTTTGATTCTTTGTACTGAAGTAAATTGGATCAGAATTAAGCTGCTATCAATGGGCATAGCCCGTTTATACATGGGGCAACTGAAAGGGGAAATTTTGAATCTTTGAAATGCGCAGCATATAAATTGCTTGCAATTTTGATGTAATTAAATTATAACGTTATTAATGACTACAAAAGGAAACATTTTAATACTAAATTCCGATTGCTTTATTGTATAAATCGAATAATTGTTTTCTATTTCTCAATTAGAACAATCGATCATAAGAAAGTGTATCAAGAAAGGAGCGCACGTTACATGGCATCAAAATATGACTAACATTATAGAAATGTTCCGATCTTTACTATAGTGGTCTTTAATGTATCTTTCTTTTTATATTCTCCTTTCATTTCCTCGCTGCTCGGTGTAAAGGTTCATAAAGAAATATATTCTATCGCAATGATTATCCTATAAAGAAAAACCGTACAAACGACGCGACTTCAATGGATGTAAAAAGACAAAGAGGGCCTTCGGTCCCAAAGGTTCGCAGTGAGATGCGAAGCACGCCATTTTCGATCATCGAAAAGTTTCCATAATGGATTCATCTGCGACTCGATTGTTCCGCGATGAATGGCCACTAATTAAAATGGAGTCACAAGGAACGACCAAGTTCTGGATTGTTCTCGAACTATAAATCGTCGCGCTCCTCTCTCATATAAATATTGCTCGAATTTCACGGACTAACTTCGGTGCTAAATTTAAAATCGAAATTTCGTGAATCGGTTCTCGAGATGTGAGTTTAATGTGTTCGCACGTTGCTCTGCGTTTATTATTAATTCAATTCGAATGACTTATGAATATTGTAATAAATGTGTTCGACCTTTAATGTTAAAGTTTATTTGTACACGGAACTTTTAGTGTTCGCCCAAGTCCATATTTGTTCATTATTTTATTTAAAGTATTTAGGTTCTTATTCTCTATCACATTTTATTTCTGCATTAAATGTTTGTGAACGTTAAAGTAACTCGTATGTAGATAGAAGCAACATTAATCACTGAAACATTTTCCTTCTAAACATTTTTACGGTTCACCACGCAACGAAATTCCCAACAGCAAAGTTATACACACCTGATGAAGATAAATTAACGTTTGTAGCACCATTAAAAAGGGGTTAGATTTTGAATTGCCGAAATTGGCCTTGTAAGATAGGTAACGAGTTTAAGATGGTCGGTGACGGGGCGCCGCAGATGTAGCATTGAGAATCATCCGCAGACGAGCCTCGTACATCAACGTCTCAAGTTATGAAACAAACAGAAAAGAGATATATGTTTGACAGTTTGACTGTAAATCGCACGCTGTCAAGTGTGAGTTTGGTACACTTGTTTCTCGCCTTATTGGATACTGGATTAGTATAAAATATTATAATTTAATTGGGGAAACAAGTTCTAGAAAAATAAAAATTTGAATTATTTTACGTTAATAAATTTTTTGGCCACGTAACAAATAACATTATAGAAATCAAAGCATTAATTCAAATTAATTTAATCCTTACAAAATATTTAAACAATAGTATAAAATCTAATGTGGCTTAAAGTTGACCAACGATTTTACATCAATTCCATTAAGACTTAACTTACTTTCTTACTTGATGCACACTAGCGGACTTCATTGGACCATAGTTCTATGTTCCTACTAGCATGCTTGCAGTAAGAAATCACATTGGATCCGATGGAGCTCGGCCGCAAATGACCCGAAATACACTCTTTTATCTGCCAATAAATAAGCGAGCTTCGGTTCCTTGGGAATTGCCTTGCGTCAGCTGCCACATGGCTCCGAGCATATAAAAACAAATGTAGCGGAACTCGTATTACCTTAGATAGCAAAGCTGGCCTTTACTTATAACAATACGTCAATAGAAAAAAGTATTAAACTTTATCTGAATTTAAAACTAAGTACTTTAACTGGCAGAGCGAGGCCTCGGAAATGACTCGACAAATCCCAAGGCGACGCTCGAAATCGTGTGCCCTTTTTAAAGTTGAGACGATTTGGTTAACGAGTGTCGAATTCTCTGGCCCCCGGGCCCCCGAAGACGTATCGCCCCTGGAGGTGGCCTCGGTAATTACCGGCCATTACAGACAAAGGACACGATTCAGACGATTACCATAATTCCCATTCCCGTAGACGAGATATAAACGAGGCGCGTTTTGTCGGAGGCAGAGAACTGACGTGTGTATTAATGACTACGCTTGTCCTATTAAATTAGGCGAGAAAGACGATTTAGTTTTTCATTGGCGACGAGCTTTGTAGATTGATAGGCGTTGTTGCGCTACCAACACCGTTTTGTTCCGCTTTACAAACAAATTACCGTATTTAAGTCTCACTTATAAAACTTTAGGAATCCTACCTTGTTAACAAGATTACAAAACAAATGAAGCAAATATTTAAAATTATTTATTAAATGTTCTTTTCTGTCGTTAAATTTAATGGAATGGGGTTAAGTAACAAATTGTTTTTTTGTTAGAAATTAGTTCTTTAAGACTACCGCACCTTGACACATTACCTAAGTAACTAAGTAAACAACGATATGTATTTGGTAGATTTTTTATTTTCACTGGAGTAATAACATAAAAACATTAACGCTCGATGTTTTGTATTTTTGCCCGGGCAACGTTAAAGCAAAATCATTAATCTCTAATTACTAGAACTGGTCGCTTCAAAGGCGGTACAAAAGCCGAGCGATATTATACCCCTGCCACACCAGATCGCATTCTTTTCGGTGAACCAAAAAAAAAACAACACAAAAACCCTTTTACAATTAATTGAGTTTTCTTGCGGTAACATTGCTCGCCATAATAAATTAATTAACGCTCCAAGGAATCCTTAAAATTTGTCGGGGATCAAAAGTTGGCTCGGGTGTGCGGGGGCATGATTCGGGGGGTATAATACTTCGATTTTCCATTAGCTTATATTAGCGATGGGAGAGGCCTCGCCCGGCTCAGCAATAGCTCCTGATCTAATATATTTCCTTTATTAACTAAGTACCCGAAACACGCGATCTTTGATCTATTTTCACGGGACGCTATTTGTTTGGGAGTCCGCGGAAGCAATGGCGAGCATGAATTAAGTTCATGTCAATATCTCTTGTCTTTCATACAACAATATTTACAAAAAATATTTCTGTAACTTTATCTAATGGAGAATTTAATTTCTACCTCAGCTTTGCTCAGTCTATTGCAAAAATATATTATTTAAAACCTTAATTGAACTTATTTACACAGCACATTTAACTTTGAAGAACCATTTAACTAAGTAAAATTTACCACTGAAGCGTTTTTAAAACCAATTTTAAAATTTAACTTCGCCGAAGTTTGTTCTTAAAATTTGAAAATTAAAAGCCAAGTATCTTAACGTCTTTTAAAATTTCAAAGACAAATCGTCTTGAGCACTTGAAGTTCGCTTACTTTATACCTTTATCAAAGAAGTACCACTTAGACTTATAGGTTGAGTTAGTGTGTAATTAGCCCATAACTTTTACGTTATTAACTCGTTCATTTTCATTGTACTCGAAGTTATCAATCAGTTCCACATTATTCATTGTTTCTGTTGTACGCAGGTTGTCTGCTGGAAGGGTCGCGACCACCGCCCGATGTGCCGCCGCGCAACCCCACCATGCCGCGTCTGAACGGACGCATCACCGGTAATCCCGCTGACCTGGCCGACTTCGAGCCCTCCTGTCTCGTGCGGACGCCATCCGGGAACTTCTACGTGCCCTCGGGTCAGAATCTTCTAAATCGCCGATATTATCACAATACTGAATTATCCCTCTGTTTTATTTATTGCCTTTTTTTCGTTCTTATTTGTACGCGATCATCTGTAAATTCCATATTGTCTCCGTATTGTCATAAATATGGAGATATTAAAATAAAAGTCGATCAAACATTTAATTTCTTGTTAAAACCACAACGTTGTATTTGAACTGGTCTTGTTCGATTACAGGAGATATTCAAAAGAATCCGTCTATGGACTACAAATCGAACTCATCGTGCAGTAGTCCAGGCAAGCAAGAGAAGAGTACGTTAGAAAGAATGGAAAGGAGCGACCGTCATCCCGCCTTTGGCGTCCCCGTACCTGTGCTCCCCGTGAGGAATAACTTGCGGGCCTCGCACTTCACACCCGCTGCTTCTCGATTCCATTTTAGGAAGGGCCTCTCATCTAGATGCTCTTGGAAATGTACTGCTATAGTATTCATAGTGTTGTTCGTTCTACTCTTAGCCATTGCCTCTTATATGTCAGGTAAGGGTTACTGATTTTTTCTATTTAATTGCTTTGTCATTTACTTACTCTTTAAACAAACTCATTAGTTAGCAGCTTTAATATAAAAGAATCTAATGTTTTGTTTTTTCCACAGCTTCCTATTTCGTCAACTGGTCGTACCAGAATTCTAAAGCATGTACAGTACTAGTTGGCGAGTCAACAGAGATCTTTCCGGCGTCTAAAGCGACGACGCTAGAGTCTAATAAGTCTCTGTCTAAACCGCAACAGAGCTCTTCATCGGCCAGCTCAGGTAAAGAGAATTATCTCGTACGCCCTCGTAGAAGTGTAGATGGGCATGCTTCTTTGTCTTCTGTTTCTGCTACGGATTCTTCTACTACTGTAGATGTGCATGAGCTAATCACTACGCCTTCTTTAAGTTCTGTTAGCCTAGAGCATGGTGTGCCAGTGCTACCAAACGATACGACTGGCGTCTTAAAGGAAGATTACAAGGAAGGTGCTAAAGCTTCGGGGTCTAGCAATGTTGGTTTGTCTTTTAACAATGGTGATCTAACAAATAATAACACTACGCTTGATTCTTCGCATAACAATAATTCAACTTTAAAGCCGATGTTTAAATCGAATGACAATACAACTAAAGATTCCAAATATGAAACTGTAATAGACAAAAATAACATAATAGCCGAACAACCACCAGAAGCTCAAATAATCGATAAAAGTAATAATATAAAAACTGATATCGCATATGACCCAGAATTAATGCAAAGTGATTCATTTCCATCTTTATATTCATATGGTGTACAAAAACTTCAATATTTAAAACTATTAACTCAACTAAACGCTATCGGAGAAGAGTTACACATATTTTCAAATGACACTGCCGAAGTGGACAATAAACTCGAAAAGTTCCATTACGACAGTGAAACTAATCCTACAGTAAACATACCAACGACGGTTGTGCCAAAGATAAGAGAAGATACAACTACTGATGCACCCTTAACAATAAAACCATTAATTGTTGAAACTGTTTCCCCCTTCAATATAAATTTAACGAACGCACAAACTGAGCATGTTGTGACAACACCAGGAATGCCTGATACTAATACTGTTTCAAATACAACTGTGACTGAACCGACAACCACGCCTAATGAATCAACCACTGTTAATGTTGCCGTTGAATCAAAAACTCCAGATATCATGTCTAATAAAAAACATGTTTTGATTAACCTAACTATTTCCGCTGATGATGCTGAAAGTTCATCTTATAAACCTTTATACTCACTAGCAGTGACCGTTCCTACAATGGGTGACTCAAACGAAATACCTACGGTTAAAATTACACCGTTAGACCTGGAACCAACTATGCCGACAAATTTCAACAAGCCTGTTGTTGTTCAAAGTACAACTAAAACTACGAAAGATTCGAGTATAAACACAGACTGGGGAGGTAGTTGTGAATGCTCTTGTCCAGTATGCGAAAGCAACTCTGCAGATGATTTCTATGAAGATTCTGATTCAGAAAAAAGCACCACCATGAATTTAGAAAATACAGATGTTAGTACTATACCAAGTCCGGTGTCTGGAGATAATGAATTTTCAACAACAAGTGAAGATTCTACTGTAACCCAAAGCTCCTATGTAACTATGGAAACAACTTCAGTATTAGATACAGGCAAAGAGTCAACTGTGACTGAAATGAGCTCAACAACAGATTTCAATGAAATAACTACAACTTTAAATGAAACAACGGAATCAAATGACGTCACACATGATTTAACAACTGAACCGGAAATAGTATCTACAACAGAAGCATTGAAATGTGTATGTCCGAAAATGAAACCTCCACCCATCCTTATATTGGAAGGTGAGGTCTTCAAACCTGAAACGATAACTTACTAACGACCAGCTAAATTCATCAAAAATTTTAAGCATAATGTGGTACTTAACAAACTAATTCGCATGATTATGGAGGAAAACTTAAAAAGGAATAGGTTATTCATTAGTGCTTCGATTACAACATGCATGTGCTGTGTAGACTTATTATAAAACTGTAGAAAACTTTTTTTCTTGAGCATTTATTTCTTATTATTTATCATTTCCATCAAAACATTTGCACGAATATTTTAATGAAAATAATATATTTACAAATTTACTGGTTCTTAAACATTTTATATATCTTATAGGTGCGCGAACATTTCCAGCCCAATCATTTCCCCCCGATGGGACGACATTCAAACAAATTACTTTAGGTGAAAAATTATCAAAACAAATCCCTCCATATAGTTATTGGAACATGCAGTTCTATCAATCGGAAGCTTCTTATGTTAAATTCGATTACCTGATTCCCCGCGGAGCTTCCATAGGAGTGTATGCAAGGAGGAACGCTTTACCCACTCACACTCAATATCATTTCTTGGAAGTATTAAGTGGATTTAAAGCTAGAACTACCCGTTCATCCCATGTGAGTAGAGGACACAAAGTATTATTTCATAAAAATGTTACATAGAAATCAATATTGTGTTTTATTTTATACAGCCATCAGTAAAGAAAGAAGTAACACATTACATGGAGCAAGGTCATTGGTTCCTATCTCTTTACAACGACGACGGCGATCCACAAGAAATTTCTTTTATTGCCGCCGTTGCCGAAGATATGACCCATAACTGCCCTAATGGATGTTCTGGGAAAGGGGAATGTCTTATGGGTCATTGTCAATGTCAACCTGGCTTTGGAGGGGATGATTGTAACGAAAGTAAGTTTTCATATAGAAATGAATTGATATTTAAAACTGTTGTACAAAAATATTAATGTGTCAATATTCCAGGTGTATGTCCAGTACTATGCAGTCAACGAGGTGAATACATTAACGGTGAATGTCAATGCAATCCTGGCTGGAAGGGCAAAGAGTGTTCCCTGCGACATGATGAATGCGAAGTACCCGACTGCAATGGTCACGGCCACTGCGTGAATGGCAAATGTTCGTGTGTTCGCGGGTACAAAGGCAAATTTTGTGAAGACGTCGATTGTCCACACCCCACCTGTTCTGGTCACGGCTTTTGCATTGATGGTGCTTGTGTGTGCAAGAAAGGATGGAAGGGTATGGATTGTGCGACAATGGACAAGGATGCTCTGCAGTGTTTGCCGGATTGTTCTGGCCACGGAACATTTGATGTGGACACTCAGACTTGCACTTGTCATGCACGCTGGTCTGGGGATGATTGCTCTAAAGGTGAGATAAGAATTAATGGCATCGTACAGATGTGCTGAGTCTAGAACTTAAAAGATATGAATACTTTCTACCGTGCATATCATTTTTAATATTACAGAAGTGTGTGACTTAGACTGCGGGCCTCATGGTCGTTGCGTTGGAGAATCTTGCATCTGCGATCAAGGATGGACCGGCGAGTACTGTACCTCGAAACTGTGTGACTCTCGATGCAGCGATCATGGTCAATGCAAGAACGGTACTTGCCTTTGTGTATCTGGTTGGAACGGTCGGCACTGTACTCTGGAGGGCTGCCCCCGCGGCTGCGCGGGCCATGGTCAGTGCAGGGTCGCCAACGACGGCCACTGGGAATGCAAATGCTTCGATGGCTGGGACGGACCAGACTGCACCACGCTTAAAGAACAAGTGTGTGATGACTCAAAGGACAATGACAAAGGTATATTCTCAATTAATTTTGATCTTAAAGTTGTGGTATTTTTACTTTTACATATTGTGTGTTTCAGTTTCAGAAAAAATACATCTATAAAAACATGTGTTTTTATTTATTTTCTGCACAGATGGCCTGATAGATTGCGAAGATCCAGAATGCTGTCAAAGTACTGCCTGTAAAGGCAGCCAGCTCTGCGTGTCTTCTCCTAAGCCAACGGATATTTTACTGAGGAAGCAACCTCCAGCCATTACAGCCTCCTTCTTTGAAAGAATGAAGTTCCTCATCGATGAAGGTAGTCTCCAAAACTACGCAAAACAGGAGACATTCAACGAAAGGTGAGATTAGATGTTCGATGTTATCTGTGATATTAATTGGCTAAAGAAGAATCATTTGACATGTCTATTTTAACAATTTTCCACTACTAACGATACGATGACAAACGATTCTTCATTCAGGTGCTTCAATACAAATATAAAAAAAAGAAATATCTATTATATAAGATACGCAATGTTGTGCCCCAGTCAATCCTAATGTTTTATTTATTGATAATGTATCACCGTTTCGTTTCTTCTCCTTACACATTGTAACAAATACGACTAATTTTATGTTTATCGAAGTTTAATGTAAATTTAACATCTTCTTCGAAGGTTACTAAATTGGCACTTGCATGAACAAGGATTTGTCTATCAGAAACTAAGCTAAGCACATCGCTGCTACTAACGTTTGTTATTTCCTTCTTCCTGATTAACAATGTATCTAATGGTACTCATTCTTTGTCATTTCTCGTCTTTCTGCTGCGCAGTATGTTTTGGAACCACTTCAACACGAGGTAAGATCTAGCGAGATTTAGGTAGGATTGTGTGTGTTCTTTATTATATAACAATATCACTTATTGTACTGACACGTACTTCGAACGATCTAGTTTATACATTGCCGTCTAATTTATTTGTTTGGTGTGTGCATGACTATGTTTATATGTATAGATACCTACAATCGTGTCCTGTGAGTTTTGTGTTATGCTTTTTATTTAATTATATTTATAATATATCACTATATGACTAATATGTAAATCAAGTAATTATTCCATCGCTAGACAGTTTGATTCACTTTATTGAAAATTGATTACATTTATAAATAGATATCTACAATTCAAAATAGTAGTAAATTTTTTAGTAAACTTAAAAATTTAAAGTTGATAGAACCCTCTCACCTTGAATAGTTGACATAAATGAACTTTTGAACATTTCTAGAAATCCCTTAAAGCCCTTAAGTAATATTTAGATATCAAAAATCTTATTACATCATATTACTTTGAATTTGAGCACAGATTTACTATATGCTAAAACATCTGCAAGAGTAATGTCTCAAATTACTACATTAAATAAATAATTTTCCAGTCGTTCGGCTGTGATCAGAGGTAGAGTAGTGACGTCACTGGGCTCTGGCCTTGTCGGAGTTAGAGTGTCAACCTCTACGCCTTTGGAAGGGTTCACATTGACCCGAGAAGACGGTTGGTTCGATCTGCTGGTGAACGGAGGTGGCGCAGTGACATTGCATTTCGGACGAGCGCCTTTCAAAAGATCTACTCAAGTTGTATTCGTCCCTTGGAACGAGGTTTGTATAAAACGATGTCACATCATTATGTCAATTAACCGTGAAATCATAACTTTCAGTACTTCTTCAAATGTGGTGTACATTTTTCATAACCACTGAAATTATACGTAAGAATAAAATTGCCTTATAATAGGTATTAATTTTAATTTCCTCAGTCCGTTATTTTCATTAGGGATTACTTTAAGTTTAAAGAAAGTAGAATTAATAAAGCACTTGAACAGTTGCTTATCCAATCTCCAAAGACCGCCGACGTTAATAACTCCGCCAACTTCACTCGAGTTCCTATGAAGCAATTTAATATTTTTCCCCTGCCTAAACATGCAAGGCGACTATCAAAGAGGCATTAGGATTTTTCAACTCTTAATTTAACTTGAAAGTTTATAAAGTTGTCCTAAGTTGGTTGGACAAAAACTTTATGACTAAACTAGTAATCTGTCCGCAACTTTGTTTTGTTCACACTACTTTAAGCATCTTCATGAAGACAAAATACAAAAAAGTACATTGGCAAATTCAGTCTTCAGTTTGTAATATTAGTATTGTTAACAAGCTATCCTATCTTTCAGGTTGTGATAATAGACGAAGTGGTGATGACGACTTCGGACGAGAAGGGCGGCACGGGACCCCCACAGGCTTGCCTGGCTCACGACTACGATGCGATGAAGCCAGTCGTACTGGCCACCTGGAAGCACGGCTTTCAAGGCGCTTGCCCTGATAAGAGCGCTATACTTGCTGAATCACAGGTAAGTTTTCTTATAATCCATGGCAATTATTCTTAAGTATTTGATGCTTACTAAAATCTTTGTGACATATTTGTTAATCTGTTTTTATTGTAGGTTGTACAAGAAAGCCTCCAGATACCAGGTACTGGTTTGAACCTCGTGTACCACAGCTCACGGGCCGCTGGCTACCTGTCTACTATACAATTACAATTGACGCCAGAAAAAGTCCCACCCACATTGGCGCTGATCCATTTGAGAATCACAATTGAAGGGATACTGTTCGAGAAGACATTTGAAGCGGATCCCGTGATCAAGTTTACGTACCCTTGGAACAGACTGAACGTGTATAGGCAAAGAGTGTACGGAGTCACCACGGCGCTGGTCAAAGTGGGATACCAGTACAGCGACTGCAAAGATATAATCTGGAACGTGCAGACGACTAAGCTGAGCGGACACGACATGAGTATCTCTGATGTCGGCGGATGGAACTTGGATATACATCACAGATACAACTTCCACGAAGGTAAAAACTAATACTTTATACGGTGAATCACTTTGCCTCTAATTTTTTTCTTTACATTTTCTGCTCATTACTCTGGTGTTTATTGCAAACCAAAATTTTTCCCACGTCGTTACTTTATTGTTAAACATTGTTCAACATCTTCTATTTTTTCAGGTATACTGCAAAAGGGTGACGGCGCAAACATTTACCTGAAGCAGCGACCGCGTGTAATAATCACGACACTGGGCGACGGCCGGCAGCGCGCGCTCGAGTGCGCGGCGTGCGGCGGCCCCGCCTCCCGGCAGCGGCTGCTGGCGCCCGTCGCTCTCGCCGCCGCACCCGACGGCGCGCTTTACGTCGGAGACTTCAACCTCGTGCGCAAGATCGACACCGACGGCTCCGTTAGGACCATCGTCAAGCTCAAGTACGTTACCCTATTATACCTTTAAATTAAATGTTTTCCACATCATTAATGTTAACAAAGCTTAATAAATATTTGTTTATTTCCAGTGCTACCCGAGTTTCGTACCGCTATCACATGGCGCTGTCGCCTTTGGACGGCACTCTATACATCTCCGACCCCGAGTCCCACCAGATCATCAAAGTGCGCGACACCAGCGACTACAGCGACCCTCAGCACAACTGGGAGACCGTGGTGGGGTCCGGAGAGCGCTGTCTGCCAGGAGACGAGGCTCACTGCGGCGATGGTGCCCTGGCCAGGGACGCCAAGCTCGCCTACCCCAAAGGAGTCGCCGTATCCATAGATAACGTCTTGTATTTTGCCGATGGAACCAATATCCGTATGGTGGATAGAGACGGCATTATTACAACTGTCATCGGAAATCATATGCACAGAGCACACTGGAAGCCCATACCCTGCGAAGGAACCTTAAGCGTCGAAGAAGTTCACCTGCGCTGGCCCACGGAGCTCGCCATCAACCCACTCGACAACAGCCTCCACATTATCGACGATCACATGATCCTCCAAATGGCTCCCGACGGTCGGGTCAAAGTTATAGCCGGAAGACCTCTCCACTGCCCGTCGCCCCTCACCGGGTACGATATGGAGCTAGCCACGTATGCTACTCTTGTTATGCCGCAAAGCATAGCATTTGGTGCAGCCGGTGATTTATACGTGGCCGAGAGCGACTCCCAGAGAATCAATCGCGTTCGCCTTATCACCACCGATGGCAAGATAGCACTGTACGCCGGGGCCGAGTCGAAATGCAATTGCCTGGAGCGGGGCTGCGATTGTTTCGAAGCAGACCACTTCCTCGCTTCCAATTCCAAATTCAACACGATCTCAGCAGTTATCGTTAGCCCGGATGGCATAGTTCACATCGCAGATCAAGCCAACTACAGAATTCGTTCAGTGATGGCTAGCATCCCGGACGCTAGTGGTGCAAGAGAATACGAAATTTACTCCCCCGATACCCAAGAAATGTATATTTTCAATCGATTCGGTCAACACGTTATGACGAAGAATATATTGACAGGAGAAAACAACTACGTATTCACATACACGGTCAACACAAGCAACGGGAAACTCAGCACCGTCACTGACGCTGCCGGCAACAAAGTCTTCCTTTTACGGGATTACTCCAGCCTCGTTAACTCGATAGAAAATACAAAGGGACAGAAATGTCGGCTCAAAATGTCTAGAATGAAGATGTTGCAGGAGTTGCGCACCCCCGACAACTTTAACGTCACCTTCGACTACCACGGCACGAGTGGGCTGCTAAAGGCCAAGTATGACAGCACAGGAAGAAGCTACATTTACAAGTATGACGAATTCGGAAGACTGACCTCAGCAGTTACTCCAACGGGCAGAATTATCAACCTCACGTTCGATCTTAGTATTAAAGGTGCCACTGTTCATGTCAGCGAAAACAATAGAAAACCGATGTCGATCCTCATAAAGGGTTCGTCTGTAAATACTAAACTCGGGGAGGCAGAAAAGAGAACTATTATATCAACAGATGGAAGTATTTCTTCTAGCATGCCATGGGGACACATCATTTCTACAGATACTGTGCCATATACTATTCTGTCAGAAATTGATCCAATTCTGGGCGAGAGCTATCCTGTCCCAGCTAAGCAAAGGACGGAAGTCGGTGGAGATTTAGCAAATCGGTTTGAATGGCGCTACTTTTTAAGAAGACTTCAATCTAACAAAGGAAAGGGCAACAAAGCTGTTGCTCAGATAGGTCGAAAGTTACGCGTCAATGGCGAAAACCTGCTTACCCTTGAATACGATAGAGACAGTTCGACAGTCGCCGTATTTATGGATGACAAAGTAGAACTCCTGAATGTCACGTACGACAGAACAGCACGACCGGTCAAATGGGGTCCTAGGAGTGGTATCTTCGCAGAGGTGGAACTCGAATACGATAGGTTCAACAGACTTACTAGCTGGCGCTGGGGAGACCTTAATGAGACATACGGATACGATCGAGCCGGCAGGTTGCACGAGATACGTTACGGGGACAGTTCCTCGTTAGCGTACTCTTTCCGAGACATGTTCACGAGCCTGCCACTAAAAGTGACAACGCCGCGGGGCAGTGATTACCTCCTGGACTACGATGACTCTGGGGCTCTGCAGAATTTGACAACACCGAGAGGCCACATTCACACGTTTGCATTGATGACATCTCTGGGGTACTTTAAATATCAGTACTTCTCACCGATGAATCGTCATCCGTATGAAATCCTATACAATGATGATGGCCACATCTTAGCCAAGATCTTCCCGCACCAGTCCGGCAAGATCCTCTACGTATACGACAACACCGGCAAACTTGAAACTATACTAGCCGGCGCTTCCGCTATCCGATACGTATATCACGAAAATACTCATCTCGTAAAGAATGTCGAGATCACCGATCCCGACTACGAACTCAAACAGGACTACAAATATCACGCGGGCATACTTAAGGACGAGAAAATGAAATTCAACTCGAAGAGCGGCTTGAACAACGCACATTTCAAGTACCAATACGACGGAAACGCGAGACTTTCGATGATCGACGCCAACATCAACAGCAAGGAAATGCCTCAGCTAAAACTGAAGTATAGCCAGAACCTCGGCATGTTGGAGGCCGTCAGCGACCTCAGGATATACAGGAACACATTCAACCGCTCCGTCATGCAGGACACCAGCAAGCAGTACTTTACCATTACGGACTACGACGACCACGGCAGAATCAAAACGGTCCTAATGAACATCAAATCTTTCGACGTCTTCCGTTTAGAATTGGAATATGACGTAAGAAATCGAATCAAAACAAAGAAGTTGATGATCGGCGATACGACATCGAACGAACGAATCAGCTACAACTATGACGGTCACCTGATGGAGGTGGTCGGCTCCGAGGACGACTGGAAGTACGTGTACGATGAGAACGGCAACGTCATCGGTGTCATCGAGCGCGGCGAAAAGCGGTACCTCGGTTATGACATCGGCGACAGAGTAGTGCAGTACGGTGACCTCGAGTTCAGCAGCTACGACGGGCGCGGCTTCGTCATCAGGCGCGGTGAGCAAAAGTACAGGTACAACTCACGAGGCCAGTTCGTCCACGCCTTCGAAAGGGACAAGTTCCAGATGTGGTACTACTACGATGACAGGAACAGGTTGGTGGCCTGGAAGGACGACAAGAATAATATCACTCAGTTCTTCTACACGAATCCGCAGACGCCCAATTTGATCACGCACATGCACTTTACCAAAGCCGAGAAGACCGTGAGATTCCTCTACGATCAGAGAGATTTCCTCACTTGCATTGAGACGGAGGACCAAAGGTTCTACGTTGCCACCGATCACAACGGATCGCCCCTTGTCATATTCGATGTAAACGGAGATATTGTAAAAGAACTGAAGCGTAGTCCTTTCGGTAGAATCGTGAAGGACACCAATCCGGGCTTTTATGTACCCGTGGACTTCCATGGTGGTATCCTCGATTACAACACCAATTTAGTGTACTTGGATAATCGATTGTACGACCCAGTGGTAGGTCAATGGATGACGCCGAGCTGGGAACACCTCGCAACTAAGCTGAGCTTGCCTACGGATATATTTATTTATCGATTCAAGAACAACGATCCGATAAACAAGAACCAGAACGTGCCGTATATGACGAACTTGGGCAGCTGGCTGCAACTGTTCGGGTACGACATGAAGAAGATGATGGGAGCCAAGTACATCACCGATATGGTGTTCCAGCCGATGACGTCAGTGACGGCGCCGCAGCTGGCGCCCGACTTCGGCGTCATGTCTGGACTTCAGTGTATTATTGAAAAGGTATGAGTTATTATCGAACATTATTTATGTTAATTATTGTATGCTATGTTCCTCTCTTATATTTATATTTTTGTATTCCAGGTGAATGATAAACTATCAGACATAGACTTCGTGCCAACACCTCTTCTGAAAATGGAACCTATAACGAGGAATCTTCTCCCGCGGGTGTCATACAAGCGCGGCGTGTTCGGCGAGGGCGTGCTGATCTCGCGCGTGGATGGCAAGGCGTTCATCAGTGTTGCGGATGGCGCCAACAGCGTCGTCGAGGACGTCATCACCACAGTCTTCAACAATTCCTACTTCCTCGACGTGCACTTCAGCATCCACGACCAGGATGTTTTCTACTTCGTCAAAGATAATTCGCTCAAGATACGAGACGATATGGAGGAGCTGAGAAGACTCTCCGGAAAGTTCAATGTATCGCAAGATGAAACTAACGACCAGGGATCAGAGGTTTGTACCATATAATTACACTTACACTTAAAATATTTTTTACATGCTGTATTTTTTTTCATCAACCCTTCTGTCTCTTAAATTGAAATATGACTCCTGTAATTGAAGGTTCGAGTGCACGCGGTGGGCAAAGGCTCCGCGCAGGCGGTTATAGTCCTACGTTACGGTGTGGACCCTGCTCAGGAGAGGATCAAGTTATTGAAGCACGCACACAAGCGCGCCGCCGCCCGCGCCTGGGAGCGGGAAAAGGCGCTGGTGGCCGCCGGCTGGGAGGGCAGGGGCTCCTGGACCGAAGAGGAGAAAGAGGAACTCATCTCGCACGGCATCGTCGATGGTTGGGCGGCCAAAGACGTCCATTCCGTGTCCAAGTTCCCTCAGCTAGCCGACGACCCCGCCAATATCGTGTTCGTTCGCGACAGTAGACGGAAAAGGAGAAAGAGTGGCCGCGCGCGTCATCGCTCGTGAGTTCTCTTCACGTGCCATAACATATGTCGAGTTCAACTCCGCGTTCCACAAATCTCAGCGGACGCTCGGAAACTACTAAGTCTTTAGTTTACACCACTCTACAGGACTGAAGTTCTCTAAGTGAGTTTTTCTCTAAAAAGTGAGTTCTTGTGATTATTGTGTAGATGTATTTTTTGGACCGTTTTTCGTACGTGAATAAAATCGATAGATTCGGATTAGTCCTGGAAGTGGGAAACTTATTCTTTGTGAGTTATTCGTTAAGTAGAAAGTAGGAACTGAACCTGAAGTTTATTCGCTTACGTACTTAGGCTATGAATTTTATTTATAATGTTATTTTTTCTTCCTGTTTTGGAAATAATTTCGAGGAATCTCACTAAATAACTCACAGGGTAACGAGTCATACACGAAACTAATAGCAACTGAGCATAATATTGAAACCAAAATACTCAAATGCGATCACAATTTATTAATGATTTTTTTGATATTATTTTACCAATTTTTATATAATTTTTAATCCTATACCAACTAACGCTTACAATTATTTTGCAAATCATGTATTCTAGCCAAATATTTCGTTTTATCCGTAAATATAAGTATTTGTAAATAGCATTTAATTCTTGTAATTATTCATTTTGTAATTTAATCCTAAGTCCTTTTATTACTTCGCAATACTGTAACTATTTAAGCAATAATTTTATACTTTAAATACGATTGCTTGTCTTCGAAATGACCCTTGTGTATTTTATATACTTTTTAATTAAAATATATACATATTATTGTTACAAAACCTCTTATATAGTATAGTAACGTTACAAAAAGCATTTCGCAACTTTAAAATCAAATAGAAAATCCAATATTCGCTTATTATATAAGCTTGTTGATATTTAAACGTATTATACAAAAGTTACAGTGGAATTTATAACAAACATTTGCAATATCTGAGGGCCTATTACTTATGAATTAATTATTTTATATTTTAATTATTATTTATTAACAGTTTTATAAGCATAATATATTTATTAAAACTAAAATTGTAGTAGGTACCTCATTACACCAAATATCACAATTAAATGGCCTAAGAATATAATTCTATAATCAGCCTGCAATTTTACAAATTCATTTTATTTTTTTTTATTTTTTATTGAATCAATTTTTTTATATTGTTTTAAATATTTAAGAATATACCTTACCATAGACTCATCCTAGAGCTTCAAATACCTTTTTATATTCTATATCTCCTCAGATCCTTTTCCTAAAGCTAATAGAAAAATTTGTTATAAATATAATGGGAAACGTTGATACGTACACTCTGCATGTGTTGTGTAATAATCGAAATGTAGATTTACAGTAAAACTATAGGGTCATACTTCTTGCTGACTTATCTAGACTGCATAATTTCTTAGAGACTGATCATACTTTTATGTTTTCTTGCATTTTAGCTGTGGTCACTGCGTCACGCTTTTCCAATGACCTCTATATTCCATTGGACAGGCTATAAGCCGTAGTGTTTTGTGCCTATTTGAATTTCTCCATTTTGGCGCTAACCGTAGGGATTGGAAGCTGTGTTGGAAACTCGAATTAATAATAGAGATAGAATTAGACGACAGTAATTTCAACAGACGCTTTTAAGACGGGACGTAGAAAAACCAGTCATTTCAAAGCAGCGACCTGCCCAACGGATACTATAGAGGTCAGTTTTTCCTCTTCACCCTGTCACTGTAGTGTCTGACAGGTTATTTTTATAGGTTATAAAATATTGTGGTCTCGTGAATTTTTAGAAGCTACGATGTAATAGTCCTTCCTAATTGTATTAGACCATTGCATCTTCATTCTGTTAGATGTCATCTAGTTAAGACGCGCATTGACCTCAGTTAATTATTATAAGATTGTATATCCTGTGAACGTGTTAATCGTAAGTCAGTAAGAAGCTAAATGTAATGTAATTAAATGTAGTTTATGTCCATAAATGTGTCTCGTTTAAATTGTGGTGTCTATTTCATGTTAGAGGTACTAATTTAATTGCAAGTTGACTGAGTGAGCGGTGATAGGGAGTCGATGATATTTTTTACAAAAAGATATTATAATAAACCTCGGGAGAAGTTTGTGTGAGCTCCGGGCCCCGGGTCCGTAGAGGCAGAGGTCGCCAGAGGTCAGCTAAGGTCGGCAGCGAAGGACCCACGCGATGGTGATATTTTTGCAAAATGTGACTAAACAAAGCAATACATTGTAATGTAATACGTCTTATCTTTTTTTAATAACTTTAAGGTGTATTTTTATTTAAATGAATAATACAATTATATATTATATCTATTGTGAATGTAGTTATTCGTTTCGCGGTGATATTTAGTAGAGCGTATCTTTTTTATGGTGTATAAAGAATTCTAATTTGTAAATAGGTACTTAAAATCGTATTGTGTAAAAAAAATATTGTACATATCTGTACGCTTGGATTATTTATAAATTATCGTCGGTAAGGTTTTAGATTATGAATTGTATTGTAATATAGTGGGCGAGCCACGGAGCCGTTAGAGGCTGCACGAAGCCGTACCATCGTTCAGAGTGGCCATCGCGTCCCCGATACTTTCCTAATAACATTAAATTTGAAATAAAAATGAACTTTCGCTTAACTACCATCCGTAACTTTCACATATTGCATGGATTTATTTCATTAGTTGTATAATCTGTCGGTTGTCAAGGGGCGGGGAGTTTTCTATAGTTCTCCGTCAACAATAATACCATAGACAATTAAAGCTTCTAGTTATTTTAGAGGGCTTCAGAGGCGCGGTATGTGAGGCGTCGATAAAGTAGATCTGATTTGTCGTGCCGAGTCGATAAACATTTTGATTTGTATTGTAGACAAGACGTGTAGGTCCCAGGATGTTAATGGCCGCCGCGCCGGCGACACTCGGGCGTGAGCTCCTAGTGCGAGTGAGTCATGTGAAAGACGATGGAAGCATGTACAATAATAAACATAGAATGTATTCTAATGGAATATGTAATAAAACATTAAAACTTGAAAACTCTTTTATTTCGACTATCCCTATACCACGACCCTATCCAAATATATCTTTTAAATATATGTAGAAAGATTTAAAACTCAATAATTACAAACTAAAACATCGGCAACTCAGGTGTTAAGCACTTGACTTGTAATCTGCATATCCTGGGTTCGAATCCCGCGATGTACCAATGTGTTTTTCTATTTTCGATTTACTGTACTTTTATTCGACGTTCTTACGGTGAAGGAAAACATTTTAATGCAACCTGCACATATCTGCGATGAAATTCAAAAATATGTATGAAGTCTACCCGTACTGGGCCAGCATTGACTATGTCCTAGTCACCAAACTTAGGGTAGGCTCAAAGCAACTCAGTGGGGATGTATAGTGAGCTGATAATGATAAATAACCAACACCCCTACTAAGAAGATATTCGATAGAATTTTCGTTTCACCACATTCTTACATCCATTTAAAACTTTATAGTAATTGGAAAGCAGCGAGAGGACAGTTCTCATATATGTACAGTTGTTATGAGTAATATAAAAAAGACGGTGATGATTTATAAAAATAATTTATTTTTAATGTGCTCTCATACAACTAGTGATATGTTTTTATCAAATATACAAATATCTATTCAACCTCACATATAAACATAATATATACAATAAAAAAAACTTATAATTATATTGTACACGCAACTTTAATCACTAGAGTCAACATACAATCTATCAACAGACATTTAGTTAGACAAATATAAAAAATATCTTTTTAATCTGTGCAAATATACATCAACATTTACTTTTTAAATAAAATAACGACTACAAATTCTAATATAACATTGTCTTTTAAAAAATAATAATAAATTAAAATTCATTTAAATTTTTATAGTGACCTAACGAACATGCTACGATATTGGAATTTGCACGTGAAAATGCACTACGTTTGTGCACTAACCCTTACTTTCCACGCCTTTTAGAACGTGAACAAAAACATATATGCTATCCCACTCACTCTCCTTGAAAGGACAGAGATAACAAGTTATTTTAATAAATGTATTACGTCAGTGGAAATGCACTAAATCTCATGAATGTGTCTGAAAATCTAACACAACAAATACAAACATTTAAATATTTGCAATAAATATTTTAAAATCAAATCAATATTGTCCAATAAAGTTTTAATCTTATAATGTTCAACAAGATCGACTAATTAGCATCTTTAAACAAAAAATATAAAAAAACTATATATATATATATATATATAAAAATTAATAAAAAATAACCGATTGTAAATTGACATAAAATAATTTTATTTACGCAGAAAACATTTTAAAAGTATATAAACATAAATAGGAACTTTTAAAATTATAAAAACTCTAAAAATATACATCATGATTTGTTTTAAATAACATAAAAACATCGGACATATCCGAGTTTTACAGATATGATTAGGTTATAAACAATGTCGTGTTAAATCTGACGTAGTCAATGTTTATTTAGACATAAGTCCACTGACCTCTATAAGTAGATAGGTTATTGCTTGGAAAGTGATTTCATCCAAGCTGTCAAACTTTGACTTCGTTCCGATTTAAGCTCGCCAGTTGATGTTACTTGACAGTTTATTATATGTCATTAGTTCGAATCCACGCCACCGACACAAAACACATCAGCGCCAAAATAGCAAAAATGTATTGTTTTGTGCCAAATAGGCACAAAACAATACGTCTTATAGCCAGTCCATTGTCAGTGAGTATTTGCCATAAGTTCGTCTCGTTCTGAAACTGGCGAGCGGTATTCGTACGATTCGGTTTATCTTTAGGCAGGTTAATGGATTTTTACTGTGGGACTGGACTGGACTGGACTGGACAATTTTCAGTACAGTGGAGTTGTGAGGTTACATTGTTCAAGAATATTCCATAGGTCCGGTGACAAGGAGCGCCGTCTTGTCCCACTTGGCCATGGCGTCATCATTGACAGTGTCGATGTCCCACCGCTGGGACTCCACAGTATCGCAGCGGTTGATGAACACTTTGCGACTCGTCTTATCCCAATCCAAACAGTTCTCGTTGCCGCCGTGTTTTAATTGTTTTGTTGTCTGTTTGTTATTTAAAAAAATATTATTTGCCGTAAAGTATGAACCCAGAAGCCAAAAATCAATAGCAATTTATTTTAATAAAAGATTATTTGAAAACATCAAAAATGCAAACATTGTGTGCTAAAATGCCACTATTCAATCTATGCCATGTCGGATTTTAAAACAGATAAATATTGGTTGGGAAGTTAATTTAGAGATTACTGGGGCAAGTCTTAAATACATATTTGAATGCGTGAGCGAATGGTTGAAAGTTAAAATGTTTAGAATTCTCTAAAAATATGTCTAGTTGTCGTGCCTCTGTAAAAGAATGAATGAATGATGTTACTCACCGGATGATACCTCCACAGCTGGTTGCCGCCGCCAAGGTGACAGGAGTACACGATGATGGGCTGCTCCGGTCTGGAGTCCGGCACATCCCAGCACATATTCCTGTCTTTTGATCTGCAAGACATGACAATATAAAGTTTCGCATTATCTTGAATAAATTTACCATTATTATTGGTTTTTTAATTCACTTCAATACGTAGTTCAGGAGTAATGGTGAATTAGGGAGTCCTTTTGTATAAGAAATCAACACCAAGAGCATGATTAACAAGTTCAATGCGCAGGTTCTGTGTATCAGCAGTGAGCAGTGAACAGTGAGCAGTGCGCAGTGCGCAGTGAGCAGTGAGTAGTGGTGTGCAGGACTCGCCTGATGTCCTTGTGCCAGGAGAGCAGGAAGTGCTGCTCAGTGTCGGGTGCGCGCACGCAGGCGGTCAGCAGCAAGGCCTCGCCCTGCTCGCCGCGGTGCATGTCCGCGCACAGCTGCCCGTGTGTGGCCGGCCTTATCTGTATACATACCATCCGAATAATATATACAATCATTTTAATATTATAATATTGCCATAGAATTATTTAGCGGTTAATTTATTTTTACACCAATGTCCTTACCCTTCCTTCGGCAAATGGCTCTGGTTCAATCGGAGGATACTTTGCTGTTAAATCGAATGCTATCTGAAAATAAAAATAAAAACCGTTGTATTACATTAAAATGAAGAATGATGAGACACAGAGGGATAGGCAGAGATAACGAATGAGAAATTAAATGTAGAGAACAATCTTAGCTATTAAAAGATTAAAATTTTATCAGCTCAATTCTGCAGTGGGCGGGGACAGCACACTTAGGGGCGTGTCTCTGCACAGGTTCGTTTTCCCGTAGTTCCGCCGACGGTACTAGAAGACAGCCGTCGAGAGGGTTTTAGTGGGTGAAACCTCACAAAACCTTGTCCCCCCCGAGGGTAATTTTAAGATATCTCATCAAATCAAATACCAAAAAAAGGGGCGTGACCCACTTTAGTTCCTCTACTCCTCTTCTCCTTGTAAGTCTCTTACGAAATAGCTGTAAAGTTTATATCTCGCTATGGTGACCTGCGTCATGAACCATCTGAAGGACTTGCACTGCAACTTCTCCCGCAGCCTCCTCTGCTGGGAGATGTCGCCGGTATCAATGTGCAGGTAGTGCGGCCGTCGCTTGTACAAGTACTGAGCGTACTCGTCCATCCACACCTCCGCCACGCGCCTGTAATTCTGTACATATTACCTTCATTAAATATCATGTATTCGTATGTGAATATTTTGTTAAATCGTATGTAATTGAAATAACATACTCTGCCGACGAAGTCCCCGTGGCCGGGGTTGGGGAAGGGCGCGAACTTCCTGTAGATGTGGCCGACGCGAGAGCACGGCGCGTCCACCATGCGTCCGCCGCACTGCCAGATCTTCACAAAAATACTTTTAAACTGCATAAACCTTAAGATAAATTAAAGAGCCAGCGAATTACCACTATGGTATCAAATAGACACAAAATTGTAGAGGTCAGTAGTTGTGTATAGATACGTGAGTGCGAGTACCTTAAAGCTGAGCTCGTACTGCTCGCCGCCCCAGATGTCAAGGCCGGGGTCGTACCCACCCAGCTCCCAAAAGAACTTGCGAGATATCGCGAACAGCCCGCCCGCCATCACGGGACTCCTGCAAACGAGAACAAACATCCATCCATCCAAACTTTCTCATGTATAATATTAGTAAGAAGTAAGTTATTTTCTGTTTTTTTCAAAGATGATGTAATATTGGAGTGCTGCACTAACTGGAAAGGTTCCGGCATATTCCGCTGGTCTCGCGGCAACACGGGCAGCCTCTTGTAGAAGAGTTCCCAGTCGAAGGCGCCGCGCGCGCCCTCGTCCTGTGCGCGGTACTCGAACGTATCGTACGCGATCACGTCGATAAACGGACACACCACTGTGCGGTAGTTCAACGCTATCGGCTCTGCGATACAAATACGATACAATTACGGATACAATTATAACCTAACCTTCGATAAAACACGTCTATCGGATCAGAAAGAGATAGAAAAAGAGAGAACATTATTTATTCGAAAATGCGTCAAAAGGGAAAAGCTCTATTTAATACTAAGGTACAGTCAGCTGCATAAATATGTTTATATTTTCAAAAATTTAAACACAACAGGCCTTCCGTTTTGAAAATATGTTTGCACGTATTCGTTAATACCATGTACTAATCGTCGGATACATTCAGACGTATACGTGAAAACATAATTTTTAAAAGAACACGTATACAAATTACTGTAGCTTTTTACATATTTATGCAGCTGACTGTCTAGTCTTTAAGATTTTCATAGGTAGGTAGGGTTACCTAGTAATGGTGGTAGCCAGTTGAGAGTGGCCTCAGTGTGTGAGTCTAGGAACAGTAAGACGTCAGCAGTGGCTTGCGCGGCGCCCGCCAGCCGCGCGGCTATGAGCCCGCTTCTCACTGCTAGCCTCACCACCTTAACCTTGGGCAGATGCTCAGATAAGTAGTCTTCTAGCTTCTGCTTTAGAAAATCTACAATCAGAATTAGAAATAGAAACGTTTAAAATGATTCTATCTCGCTCCCACTCATCACTGTAATTGACAATAGAACTTTACTATGGATTTTGTCTGATACATGATGGCAATGCGTTATTTGTTATAATTTTTTTGATAGTTTAAAACTGTTTTATTACATATTAACGTTATTTGTATCGTGCAAAGTTACCACCGCTATTGATAAACCTACAGATAGAGAATTTCCGGTTATAACTAAAATAAAAATTACTTAATACAATGTTAACGAAATTAAAATTAAGTATAGTGTCATTATTGTGGTTGCACTTTGCAGGTTTAAGAAACGTCACTAGGGTTTCGCTGACCAAAATCTCTGTGTAAAATATACTGTCTCTGTCATTATCTTTGACAAAAGAGAGACAATAATATGTTTTAAACGGGGATTTTGTAGCAGTCGCCTTTTTTTTATATCATAAGATGGCAAACGAGCAAGCGGCCACCTGAAATCGCTGTAGTAGCGAAGTGACCGTTGCCCATAGACATACGCAATTGCATATGCGTTGCCTACCTTTAATCGACGGAGGAGAGGATGCACAGAAAGAAAATACTTTCCCTTCCCATGCATCCTCACATCCGGAAAATCCACTTCCACTTCCCATCCTTTCCTTATAAGAAAAGGGTGGGAAGGGAAAGAGGACTAAACTAGGCCTCCGGGACGCACACTCATCAGACGAAACGCGGAATTGCTTCCACTTCACGCCTGTTTTCTGTGTGGTGGTGGTATTTCACCGGACGAACCTGGCCAATTCGTGCGAAGATGTTAAAGCGGGTTCTACCACTATTAAATCACCTAAATCTTGAGTTCGAAAACTCTATAAATAAAGGCTGATAATACAACACACTGTATAATTAACATGACTAAATTATTATTTACACTTAATCATTCTGCATAACTATCGATAAGAAATGTGAATAACATTGGATAATTTACTGCTATTTATTTATAGTTAACCTCTTTGAATGTTTCTTGTGTATATAAAAAAATGATGTCACTTTATCATAAATTTCCATACACGCATAAAATTATATCGTCATCTCTTTCATTTTCTTTAACAAAAAAGAGACAGAAAAGTATGTACTATACAGGATGTTTAAAAAATTGGATTATTTAACCTTGATACAAGCATAGTAGGTTTTTACCCCTACACATTCAAGGAGTATACAGAAATATCCACTTGGCGGCGTTTAATAAAACGAGTCTACTAAGTTATTTTCATTTCTTATCAAGTTATTTGATTAAGATATTTATCATTCTTATCATTTCAATCTAATTATTTTGTAATAATGATATTATTATCACTTTGTATGTGAACTTTTGAGCCGATTTACAAAATTAAAAATGTTACTATTTAAATGTAATACGGAATGTCACAATCTCGTACAAATCATATTAATAACTTGCATAAGATATGGTTAACCAATTTGAGGTAATTAATAATATTAAATTTCTATTGTTACCGAGGTGATATTATAAAAGCATTTTATTTTTTTACCTTTACCAGTGTACATAACTCAGACTTACTTACATATTTATATTGAACAAACTGTGCAAACATTAGTATATGTAATTACCTTTTAATATTAAAAAGGTTAATTAACGCAAACGAAAATGTAGAATATCAATAAATTTAAAATTATGAGTAACTGGTTTGCTTTTTTTTATAATCAATTCCCAAATTTTATGGCCAGTTTACATAATTCCAGTCAATCTAATCCAAGATAACAACTGGAAAAATTTAAACCCACTCTGAAATGTATTGCATTGGTTCCAGTGTCATCTTTCTTTCAAATAACTTTTCATATCTCTATGTATCAATGTTACCAGAGTAAATGAATATCAACTCACCCTTTGTGCTTGCATCATCGACTAAGAAAACCTCCTTGATGAGAAACTCTGGAGACCGGATAAGAACACTATAAGCTGTACGCAGTAATGTACTCCAGTGTTCATTATGAAAGGGCACCACAACACTCACAGTTGGCAAGGACTCTATATATTTGCGCTCTTTGCAACCAGGATGACGGATATCTGGTAATGACCGATTTAAAGCAATCTTATCACTCAATGCTCCATTGAATCCATTGACAGAGTACAATTGTTCTTCCAGTGATGCCAATGTTTGAGGTAGCCGTGCTGGTAAACCCTGCTCACCAATTCCTGCAAATCATTCAGTAGTTAGTCTATTTTTCCATTAATATGCTGTAATCTCAATTAATAAAATAACAATAACTCACCCTGACGTTTTCTCTCATATTCAATTTGTGTATAATTGTGCCAGTCAATTTTCTATAATAAAACAGTTACATTATAAAGCATTATCCAATTTTTAAAATTAAATATGTAAATGTATATTTTTACCTTTAAACTCTTTGGAATAAAATAATCCGTTTGGTCACTGTTACTTTTGTATATACCATAAAAAGTCTTTAGTATATAAAGTAAGATAACCAAAAAGGTTATAGTAAGGAGGTTCCGTAGTCTTAGCAACTTTAAGAATTGTCGACGCATCACAAGCATGGAGCTGAAACAATAAGTATGTTAGGACAATGAACTTTTATTAGGCAATAGAAGCATATTTTACAGATAACTGAGTATAGAATCGAAATGTAACATTACTAGTTTTAAGCTTAAAAAAACCTTCTTCTGTATACTTTCTTCCTTGTATATTTTTTTATATTTTCCTATTCATTCCATTCTCTTTATTGCTCCGTATATGTAAACCTAACTGATTAAAAAATTTAAAGGAAACAAATGTGACGCTTGTTGATAACACAAAGATTAATTTTTGATTCAAGCTATCTACTTGCTCCTGATAAGCGAAATCAATTTAAGTTTAACTAGGTAAATTAATTTATTGTAAGGCTTTTCAATTTTTGTTACGAAATACATAATACCATTTTTATACGACCTGAACTTATTTATTTCTTTGATCGTTAATAAAAGTTTTAAATAAAACTTACCGGTACAGCCACTCGAATTTCATAACCAAATAACAAACGGTGGAATCCAATCAATGGCACTGAGTTTTAATAGAACGTACAAGTAAAATTTTCATTTCAATTTAATTTTAAATCATGATCATACATAAACTCGATTGTTTATTTTTATCAACACTATTATAAACCAAAAATTACTTTGACTTTGACAGTGACAGAACAGAATGACAATGCTATACCATGCTATACTATTTTTGCCTTGCCGATTTAAAACGAACCGAGACAAACCACGACATGGACAGTTTCCATAGACAAATGTAGAAAAGACAAAACGTTTTCTGACAGTGGCCGAATTGAAAAAAAAATGTTTAAAAGTGTATCTTAACGTTTTAACTCTGGAGGCGACTTTAGAAATGTTGTGGGTTTTTCAAATTATTTCAATAGAACTTTCCCAAAAATTTTATTTTTATTCTAAGATTTGAATGAATAACCTGGAATAACCTGACAAGAAGTGACAACTGTTTGTTTCCTATTGGTCAATCTATAAAGGAGAACAAATGGAATCCAATTGGAGAATTCCACAGATAAAACGAAAACTTTTGCTAAAAGGACCGGAATAAAACACATTTCGCTTTTCAATTTCAGTGTTCAGTCACTTTTTGCTTGTCATTCTCTTCGGCTTTTTATTTCAGGCACAACAAATATATTTATGAATTAATTGCAATTTTACCAATAATTGTAGAGCACGGTAAGGAAATAAATTACAAAAAACAGTAAATGTTTTTATAGGGTTACGTTTTGTTATTGATTATTGAGGATATCCGAGATCCGGTAATTTATGCCCGCATTTCGAATTCTATATCATTCCCACAATAATTGAAGTCGTCGACTTTAGTTTTAATTGAATTAAAGCGTGTAAATTGATGATTTGAATGATTTCACTTCTATTCGAAGTATTTCAAATTAAATAAGGTGATATTTTACAGATGGCTCTATTTAATCGAAAAGTGTATATATGTGGATTGCTGGTGTTATTTAGCAGCGTGATCGTAAGGTCTGAGGCCGACAATGATGATGAAGGAGTAACGGTTGAGGTTAGTATTGTAATGACCTAATTTCTTGTAACATATTTGAACTATGATATTGTAAATCCTATTTGCTACAAATTGACAACCTGTAAATATGTATTTTTGACACATAACGTGCATTAAATTACATTAATACATCATGAAATGGTTGAAATCGATTACTATGTAGTGAACATTGAATCAAAATAATTAAATTTAGATAAACATTTTGGATGACAAGAAAAATAACTGTAGATTAAACATTTGGGTATTATTTCCAGTTGACCTGGAAATTACAAAGTGTTTCATATTTTGTGTTAAACACATTGTGTATCAACCTGAATTTACATTAAGAAAAAATGACAATAATGTTGGATGTGTTGAATCAGTAGAAAAAGCCTGTGATCATACTAATTTAACATTTTTTCTATTACCAGAGTTTTTATTAATTTTGTTAGTGATTGTACTTGGGTGTGTGTGGGTAAACATTACATTTGATATTATGTCTTGTTCCTATTTAGCTATCAAACTATGGCAATCAGATAAGAGTAATATATTTTACTGTTTCTAATGCTTTATCTCTACACTTATCTGTGTCCCATTCTTTGCATGTTACTATGCTACTTTTTAATTTTACTCCTTTCTTAAATTTTTTTTAATAAAGGATCTGTATTTTTATTAAAAACCTATGAATGTGTTTATGTAGTTTTTTTAGCTTTAACATGAAAAGTTGCTTAATACATTTTTTCTTAACACAATGCTTCACTGAATTAACTATGTCTCTGTTAGGTTTTTGCATGCAAATTACTATTCACTTGTCTTTATTGCATCAAATATGTAAAATAATTATGCTTAATGTGCATATAATTCACTGTGATATATTTTTGTGTCATCGTTTTTGTATGCAGTATTCAGCAATGCTTAACTTCGGCATCCAACTTTATTATAAACTTCAAGTTTAATGAGTTTTAAGTTTTATGTCATTTATTTGTAGTTCAATATTTAGAGTACTTATTTTTTAGTTGGTTTATTTGACATATAATGTTTAAAAATCCTTTACTTTTATCAGCTATACTACTCATCATCAGCTCACTACACATCCCCACCGACGGGCTCGGAGCTTATACTACTAGGCTCTTTAAACATTCAATAATTTCATATATTAACATTATATTTTGACAGACTGTTGAAGAAACCGAGCAATACCATAGTCCAAGTATAAACTCAAAGAATGTATATTTATCTGAGCACTTTGATGATGAGGTGGCATTCAAGAAAAAGTGGATCAAATCGGAAGCTAAGAAACAAGGGGTTGATGAGAACATTGCCAAGTATGATGGAAAGTGGGAGGTAAGTTAGTTAACAATACAATATTATTCTAATAAATATGAAGACAAAAATTCAGACTATGAACCTGTTTTTGAACAAACAGCTTATCATCAAGTTTGAATATTTGTAAAAGATCTGATTGATCAAAGCCATTGGATATATTATGCTCAAGTTCATCTTCTGTTGGGCATAGTTATTAAAATTATGTTATAGTTAAATTAATATAAGCTATTGTGTACTTAAGTAAATATTCCCTCGCCATCTCTCTTTCACTGTTTTGCTTTACTTGAAATGTACCACATTAATTTAATTCTGATGGTTATTTTAGATTCAAGCACCCTCGCGACGTATCCTGAAAGAAGATCTGGGTCTAGTTCTGACTACGGAAGCGAAGCACGCCGCCATCTCTGCTCTGTTGGACAAACCATTTGAGTTCAAAGATAAACCTCTGATTGTACAATACGAAGTTACTATGCAGGTAATGTCAAAGCCATGTAAATTCTGTATAATATCATGTAAATATCATAATACGATGACTAATATCAATACATTTTAAAAATTACTCAAATATTCTAACAAATCTAAATCATACATAAACATTTATCCAGAAAAGAGACAAACAATTATTTTATTCATAATGTAATCTATAATTTCATAATTTACATGTGACTTCACTAATCACCTTATAGTACAATATTAAGTTTGCAGTTTGAGCGACATCACCTTTTATTGGATTAGTTTACTGTCCTACGAGGTTCTTTAACTTGCTTTTATAATCTGTGCCCTGACGCTACATACAATAAGTCTTCTTACATTCTACTACCAACATATTATAACTGACACCTTTGTAAGGTTTACTTAAGGAATTTTAACATTCACTTGTTTATATTTCCTAACATTGTTAATATGTGTTTCAAGCTATAAGTTACAACAGTTTAGAAAAACATTTCAAATAGTTATCACAATATTAGCTGTCATCCATCACTCCGATCGTGCGGAATAAAAAAAATGCTTTATTAGTAGCCTATGTATTCTTCCAAACTATGCCTAATTACAGTAAATCCTTGTAGCCGTTCTGGAGATAGCTTATAATAATACATATATCTAAATATTTGCATTTATAATATTGTTAAGATTTTATGGTTGATGTAAACAAATTTGGGAACTAAGACAAAGGAAAATTAATTTGTTGGTACAAAGTAACTGTATGTGAAGACACAGTTGAAGTTACTAAGTGCTTAAAGCTATTTTTTTAAATCTTTGAATAACAATTATGTTCTTTCCATCACATTGTTGTATGTAAAAATAGTAACATTGTAACTAATGTATGTTGTATGTTATTTCTGGTTCATAAAGGCAATAAACTGTCGTGACGTATCTACGTGCAATGATGTAGCTATTCTCACAGCATCTGGACTGACGCCAAAACTTTACTTTCTTTGTTACAATGCTGTCACTTATCATGTTACTAATATTATAAGTGCAAATGTTTGGATGTATGGATGGATGTTTGTTTGAAGGTATCTACAGAACCGCTCATGAATCTCGTTGAAATTTGGCATAGATGTAGAACATAGTGTGGAAGAACATAGTTCACTATTTTTTTTTATTCTGGGCTGGCTACTGATATATTGTATTTAATTATTGCCAAGGTTATTAACCTTTAAGTTAATTTCATTCAATATTTTAATAGGATATAGATAATAAGGCTTTAATTGAGGTATTTAAAGTTTAAAATTTCCAAACTCTACTTTCTGCTGGACACACTCAGAATCGTTAAGGTCTCCCTTTGTGTAGCTTTAGTTAAAGATATCTACATTAAAGATCCTCCTTAGTTTAAAATAATCACTCTTAGTGACCAATAATCTCCCGTAGTAATCAAAGTTGATACAAATACTTTTATGTTATAGGAGGGTCAAAACTGCGGAGGTGCTTACTTAAAGTTGCTCTCCCGTGGTACCAACACCAAGGCTGACCTACGCAAGTTCCACGACCAGACACCCTACACTATTATGTTTGGGCCTGACAAGTGCGGCAATGATAACAAGCTGCACTTCATCTTCAGACACCAGAACCCCAAGAATGGCACCATTGAGGAAAAGCACAGCAAGAAACCCAGGTATTTTATCACGTCGCTTTAGTTTACTAAGGTAACAATTTCTACTATATGTATTATATTCAATCCTATGTAAAGGATGAACACAAACCAATTATAATTAAATTTAGAAGATTCTAGTTTGACTAGCTGTTGTCGTCGACTCCATCCGCGTAGTATAAAAAAAACAATAGCCTATACTTCTAAACAATGTTCTTCGTCGTTGCCAAATTTAAGCGAGATACAGATGGACGGTCTTGAGATACCTTCAAACAAACATCCATTCATCCATCTATCTATTTAAACATGCGCATTTATAATATTAGTAAGAAGTAAGATGAGTTTTTTATTTATATATATATTTTATGAGTTATCTATGTATATGATCAGATTTGTTTATTAATATGTTTGTTCAGTCAACGTCTGGACGACATCTACAAGGACAAGGAGCCGCATCTGTACACATTGATAGTGCGGCCCGACAACACGTACAGCGTCCTCGTCGACGAGAAGGAGGTCAACGCCGGCTCGCTGCTCGATGACTTCTCCCCACCTGTCAACCCCCCAGAGGAGATCGACGACCCTGATGATACTAAGCCCCAGGACTGGGACGAGAGGGAGAAGGTAACCCATGTACATTGATGGAATGGAGATCAGAGGTCAGAAGTTCAAATACTTTAAAGCAGGAATGGTAAACTTTTACATATCAACATGTTTTCTTATAAATGTTAATATTAAATAAGTCATATTTTTTTTGCATAATTCAATTGGTTCGTCATTCCTGCGTTAAAATCTTGTTCTACTGATGCATTGGTCGGAATGAAGCGGAATGAGGACAGACTTGATGTTAATAGAATTACTACTTAGTTTGTAGATGTTTAAAATGACAAGATGATGTTTTAAATTAACTTCTGATGTTTAGTGTTACAAAATGCAATATTTGGTGTTTCCGTGAGCAGATCGTGGACCCGAGCGCGACGAAGCCCGAGGACTGGGACGAGGAGGCGCCGGCGCAGATCGTGGACCCGAATGCTGTCAAACCTGATGGCTGGCTGGACGAAGCGCCCGAGATGATACCTGGTCACTACACTTTGCACTTAAATTATTCTAAAATCTTTTTATGTTTCAAGAAAGTAAATATGCAAAAACCACGAGGATTCTATTAATTTGTTACATGATATTATACATGCATAAAGCAGCATTTCTAATGGTCTTTGGGTTATATGTTTCAATATAAAAATGATTTCTTTCATAATTGTACAATTACTATTATTAGAAAGGCAGGTATGACGAAGTATGGGCCGCGGACGAAAGCGAAAGCGTGCCCGTGGTCCCGTCCCGATGCGTTGGAGGAACAGAGAGGTTTAGTGGGTATGCCTCCGCTATGGAGGAGAATCCCACATAACTACCGCGTCCCCCCGGGGCGCGGAGTATGCATAAAGCATTCCCCTCTGAAAAAAAAAAAAAAGGTATGACGAAGTATACGTATTTGTCCAGACCCGGAAGCGAAGAAGCCGTCAGACTGGGACGAGGAGATGGACGGGGAGTGGGAGGCGCCACTGGTGGACAACCCCGCCTGCGCCGCCGCCCCCGGCTGCGGACCCTGGAGCCCCCCCCTCATACCTAACCCCAACTACAAGGTATTTATAATTAATCATTGACATCTCAAAACAAAATCTTTCTAAAAATATCTTTATCTTTGTTTAACAGTGATTTTGGTCTCAAATCCAACGATAAGGAAATTTATTGTAGAATTATGAAAATTAAAAAAAATATTGTAAGATTTATTTTATCTGTATCTTTTGAAATTTTACCATAGATAGTTTTTTATCTATTATGTACTATTTTTATATAATTTTTTTTGAAGAGATATTAATTGTATTGGATGTTATGTTGCAGGGTGTGTGGCGCGCGCCGCTCATCCCCAACCCCAACTACCGCGGCAAGTGGAGCCCGCGCCGCATCCCCAACCCCCACTACTTCCACGACGACCACCCCTTCAGGATGACGCCCATCGTGAGTACTCGACACCGACACTCTGTTGAAATACACCTTATCGAGGATCTTTATTTCCTACCACATCATTTGTCACTCACGCAGTTTGATAACTTATCATAGCAATATGGTTTAGATATAAAGTCTTAGTAATTTCAAACTTTTTGTTGACTCTGCGCGGACGAAGTCGCGTACAAAAGCTATCGTATAAAGCGAGTGGGTGTGCCAGATGTGTGTCACATGGAAGAGCCAAGCTTCAGTTATTCAGTTTGAATATGTTCCAGCACGCGGTTGGTTTCGAGCTGTGGTCGATGTCTCCGATGCTGCTGTTCGACAACTTGATCATCAGCGACGACCTGGAGGTGGTGTCGGAGTGGACGCAGCAGACGTACGCCCTCAAGCGCGCCAAGATCTCCAGCGATTCTGTGAGTACATGCCGTCCCTCTCGCACTCGCACTCGCACGCGCTGCCACCACCACAGACAGAGACACACACATGTCATAGATTTGCTTCCTTCCGACTTAAACCGGACGTCTTTAAGTTGGAGTTAAATATCCTAATGGTTAATCGTACTCTACTATTAGTTCCAATTTTTACCACCACTACCGCGACAGTCAGCGCCAAAATAGCGGGAAGCAAATAGGCACAAACATTACGGTTTTTAGCCTGTCCATGTATAGAGATCATGAAATCTGTTGAACAAAATAATAGCTGTTTCTCTGGTAAAGTCAAAGGTCTACTAATACAATCGTACCTGGATAAACGGCAGTCCAAGGAACCGATATTTTTCTTACTTATGGAGGTCGTCTTCCTGGACCGGATGATGACTATGGCTGATAAATGTTTCTAGCTTATCCGGATTCGACTGTATTTCTTAATATAAGTGTGTATTTTAATAGAGTACATAAATAAATACAATAGTGTTGTATGGGGTTGCGATAGCAAAGTGTGTGGGGGCGAGTGCTGCGCGCCACCAACTACAAGCCGGGCCTGTGGGCGGTGTACGCCGTCTACTGCGCCATACCCGTCTCCATTTACATCGCCTACCTCGTGCGCAGAGCCAGAGAGGTCCCACTCTTCACTCTGATATACAGCTAGGATACCATGTGTACTGCTACTCTTACGTCGTACCCCTTCTCACCCTTTTCCTATAACTAAAATGGACGCAAAAGAGAAACATTCTCTTTCCGTCATCTCACCAAACGCATCACCAAGTGCGGAAGCCTTTGGGAAGCGGTCGTTTCGCTATTTTGGCGAATCAAGACCGCTTCCTGGTTTGCCCATTAAAAACTCCTTTTGTCGTTGATATATTTCGTCAACACGATGCGACGATGGATTAAAAAAATAAAATCAGGTGAGATTGTAGTCGAACGCTAGTTTTTACCAAATGACTTCACTTGAGTATAACGCGCTATGATGTGGAATTCCCATATCAATATATTTGCTCTTTATAATATTGTCAGTAGGCTAGACTAGTAGAGTCTCGATGGCGTTCATTAGGAGGTGTCAGGAGAAGGAGAAGGAGTATTGCGGGGTACATGTAGAAGTGCTAAGCAGTAGTAGACGGTGTGTGAGTGTGTCAGTGTGTGTAGGAGAGTATGATGGAGCGCGGACTGCGGTGGGCGGGCGAGAGGCCCTGGTTCGCTGCGGCCGCCGCACTCCTCGCCTTCCTCCTGCTCGCCGCGCTCTGCTACCTCTGCTGCGGACCCTCCGCCTCCGCCGTGAGTATACACCATGTTGTCCATTGTTCAGGCTATAACACAGTACGCTCGCTATTATGAATTTTATTAATGACATGATTTTTTTAAAGTAAATATAAGATTTTATTTTTCCAAAGGAGGAATTCAACAAAGGTATGCGGATATATTTTATGTATGTATTTTAAATTACCGATTATTGTAATTCGATTTTATACATATTCAGGAGCCCGACGTAGAGTACAAGAAGACTGACGCGATGATGGAGGACGACCCGCACGAGGCGGAGGGCGAGGGCGAGGGCGAGGTTGAGACGAGGGCGGGGGCGCCGCGCGGCAAGGCGGACCTTGAGGGTCCCGCCACGCCCCCGGCCACACCCCCGGCCACGCCCCCACACTCCGACCACGAGACTGACCAGCCAGAGTAAGTCTCGCTCACCACCGCTCTCGACTATGCCAGATAATAACCACATCACTGCGTCTCATTAGATCCTTTTTTTTATTATTTTTCTTATCTACGATATTAACCTTTTTTCTGTTATTTCTAAATGTGTTTGTTGCATAATGGTTGTTGGATATAAATAAATAGTAGAATTGTTGTAATTAGGAAGGGCGGGGTGGACACGGAGGGCGCGGGCGACGGTCACAGGAAGCGCAAGCCGCGCAAGGAGTAATGACTGCGCTGACACATCTATATCCTAATTTATTGAGTACCTTCCGCTCTGGTACTGGTTCATGCTTCGTATTTTAAATGCATTCTACTGTATTTATCGATACTTTACACCTCTATATTTCAGTTATATAATATGTACTATTACACTATTTTGATAGAATACTTAAGCGAAGTAGATCTGTCCCTAATAGTAATAAATTTATAAATGTATTTTAATATGTTACTCTATTGTATAATTTATAACTCAATAAATTAGGACTAATATTAATACTTCTATATAGATACTATTTATAAGAAAATATAAATTCGCAATATAATTAATAGTCAAGCGTCATAATATCGATATTTCGAATGAACCTTATACATCACTATAATAGTTCGATAAGGAAGTGTGAGCGAGATGGCTGTACTCGGACGTCTCGTTCACACGTACTGGCGGCTTCTGATGTTTAGTGTTGTTTATGTGTCGACGTATTTTATTTAAAATGCAAAAGGTAAATATAATAGTGATGGCTTATTGAGAGTTGTGCATTTTGTTTGTTTATATTTATTTTGTTAGATAATCTTATTTTCTTCTGTATGTGAATTTTTGTTTATACTATAATGACTACGCCGCATTAATACTAAATATATGATTTTTAAATGAATTAAATATAAATATGATTTTTAATGGATTAAAATTTCGATTATTGCATATATTTTTTAATGTTTCTAATTTGTTTTCTCGTCTACCAAAGAAGCAAAGTAAAAGTAACCACTTTTCTGTTGTGAACAAAATAAATGTTTTTATTATGTAATACTAAGATATAAATACTATGTATTGGATGTTAAGATATTTTTCGTCCTAATTATATTTGTGTTTAGCTTTTAATTTCACAAGTACTCTCAGTCTGCACGCTAATTTTCCATTTTTTTTTCACATCTACATTCTCATCTGTTTGAATGTTTAGGTATATACATAGGTAAATATATATTTAGTTTAAAAAATATATTTGCTACGAGTGTTTAAGATATATTGAATAAATAATAATAATTCAAAATGTATTGGAATAATCTTATAAAAATATTGACTTTAAAACGATGTTTTTGAACTTGAAATTCTGTTGAAATATTAGTTTCATTAAACATTAGGGAACGTGCACATACTACGTGACTATAGGGCGGGAGCGGAGTCTTTAAAATTCTACGGTCAGTCACAGGAGCGGAGGGGGAGTGGCTCAGATTTAGTCGTTACTTGTTTTTTTTCATAATACATGATTCACTAGTAATTTAAGAATACATGCAGTCTTATGCTATAAAGAAGAGTATGAGCCAAATTATTTCTTTTTCAATTTTTACCTGTAAAATGATTAAAAATCATAATTATGAATTACTACGTAAAACTAAAGGGTGGGGGGGTCTTGGCATGTACTACAAGTGGTCACGGAGGGGAGGGAGGGGTCGAAACTAAAAAAATAGGTCATGTAGTATGTGTATGTTCCCTTATATGACATAGTATTATATAATAGTAGGTAGTGAATCGAAGTATTTTGCGTGTGTGTAAGGTTTTGTGTGAGATAGGAACAAGTCAGTGGACTGGCATTTATGTTTGATTAAATAAAATATTTCTATTCAAATTATTTTGTTTTATTACACCTTTTATTCTAACAAGATAGTCTTTATGTATTACTATCTACTGTATATAAAGACTGAATTTGATTAATAAAAAAAATAATAGAATATAATATAAAAAAAGAAAGAACAATGTCAAAAACAAAAGCCAACATAACCTTTTTTTTAAAGAGGGGGAATGCGTTACGCATACCGGGTGCCTCGGGGAAAGCCACTCCGGTTCTGTGGGACTCTCCACATCCCTAAAGGGACAAGACCTACCCATTACACCCCCTCTGATTCCCTCGACTCACTGTTTACCGGGGTGTGGGCTAATGTGTGCTAAAATTCGAACCTTGCCGTGTTGATTTAAATTAAGGCACTTGCCCACTAAGCTGTTAAGGGTGCGTCGATTGAAATCTAGCCAAGGTTTATACTAGCAGCTTTTTTACGACCATTACGGATTTTACTGGCTGTTTTTACCAAGGGCTATAAAAAACGTGTACGAGTTACGTACATTTAAAAAATTTGAAAAATCTAAACGCTACAGTGCGACACATTGACAAGGGGGCGCTAAGTGAGCGCTAGTGTGTGATTTCTACTTATGCCTACCGGGTCAGATAACTTTGTCGGTCTACACAAGAAATGTCAGATAAGAAAATAATGAGTTACGTTTCTTATTGGGTCGATCCTTAACCTTTTCCGACACACATTGTTAAATGTATAACGATAGCGCATTCATCCCTTCCTGCGGGATTCGACTGGAGCAACTTTTGGTTTTGCACATGTCTCTGTTTTTACGAAGATATGAGAGGCACAATATGTCTCAATACATGTGTCACGGCAGTGGAAACCTACAGTTAAATCAACCGTCAGACGTTTTTGTGGGCAGATTTGCCTTTTTTTCCATGAGCACATAGTCATACTGATCAGCTGTGATTGGGCTTGTGTTTGCTGATCTGCAGATCAGCCACGGTTTACCTGGGTGAAACAGATCAATGAATCGGTTCGCAGCTCAGCTCAATTTGTATCTGCATAGAGTTATGATTTACGTTTGGAGTTTCAAATTGCGAGTCACTACGAATTATGAGAGGTAAAGAGCGCGGTCTGTTTCATCGAGCCACGAGCGCATAATTCGCACTGCGAATCGCCGCCTGGCTCGCGGTTCGTCGGGTTGCATAGGTATAGTACATAGAGCATTGAGTCGGGAGCTGCTAATTTAGTTGTTGATTCGTAGCGCAACGGTTCAAGTCCATGTGAGCTGAACGTTCAAACCAGTTCAAAGCTGATTTACACATGTCTAATGTCTAGCAGTCTAGTTTGCAGTCGCTGCGCGCTCTCGGCTGCGATATGACGCGTGTGTTGTGTCTCCTCGCACTGGCGACGCTGTGTCGTGCGACAAGCCGGCCCCACATCATACTCATTATTGCTGACGACTTGGTACGTTTTACTTTAATTTTATGAAAAAAATATCTATATATAATATAATACACTAACTAATTCAGCTTCCATGATTTCTTTTCTATATAAAAAAATTGCATGTATTTCAAGCTATAAAGTTCACTGTAGTTAATTCTATTATTTATGATTATTACGTATAGGTATGTCATCCTTTGCAAAACAAAATATGTCAAAAGTGTAATTAACAAATTAATAAAAATGTAATGTTTCCATTTCGGTTTTTTTTTTGTTATCTTTTTCTAAAATTGCGTCAAAATCTGTACATTGTTTTAGAAATGCATACAGAAAAATTCCGTCAATATCGGTCAAAAAACAACAGCAGCATGGTGTGCTCGGTGAATGATACGTGTTGAAACATATATACATTATGCCCCAAAATACTACTAATGTAACAGTGATATCTAACTTGCAATTCAACTGACGTAACGGTACACAAAGCATGACTTTGTTTTGGGGAGGCTTGTCCTCATTTTGGGGTCAACACATGAAGTTCAGATATACAAAAATTTGTTCTACTTGTCTTAACTACACCTATTTTTTTAAAATTAATCAACAAAAATATTTAGTTCGAATTAAAAAATTTGCCCCCCGCCCGTTTTTAACAAAAATTGTTAGCATATTGCCGTATTTAATCTCAGAAGGCTACCATTGTCTGCGATTAACATCACTAGGAAAATATTCTTTTACTTAATATTTCTTAATAATCTTATACTTAAGCAAATATAAATTTGTTCAGCGAAGTAAAGAAATCCATATCTGTTAATAAAGTTTTCTGTTTTTTTGCAATAAGCGTGGTGCAAGTCAACAATCTGAATAAATTTAATAAAAAAGTTAAGTGTTCACATAACTCCTTATAGCATGTAAGATGTCCGCCTTAAAAATGTTGGGCGAAAATCAGTCTGGCGTATAAGTAATACGTTCATTGAATGGCGCCCTCCAAGGTTACGCGCTCGGACGTCCAGCGACCCTTGCACCCCTTCTTTATGACGGCTCCGAAAGATGCAACTGACGTCACTTGGCATCAATCCAAAACTTTCTACAACAATCGATAGTGAAACTAAGACGAGTAATGATTTGGTTTATTTTATTTTATGATAAACCTTTAACTAAACATTTTCAAAATTATCCGCTGTGTTCCAGGGCTGGAACGATGTGGCTTTCCACGGCTCCAACCAGATCCCGACGCCGAACATCGACGCGCTGGCGTGGTCGGGCCTCGTGCTCAACAATTACTACGTCACGCCCATTTGCACGCCCTCCCGCGCCGCCCTCATGACCGGCAAATATCCTATACACACTGGTAAGCACAATTAGGTTATGTATTGACTATTTAATTATATACAATAATGGCTTTGCATCAATCGAGTTCATGCTCAACAAAAACCTTTGTCTTTACTAATCTGTCTACTCTGAATAAAAAAAAAACAATTGATTCTAAGATACGAAAAATTAATTGTTTCAGTGATGTACATGACTGTACTTGTACCGTAAATGCAGTCATCCGGTTTATTAAAAAATAATACAATACATTTATAGGTTATAACCCTTTTATACACTACTGTATCGTATCAGTCCTAAAACAATGCTCCATTACCTTATTCCCTTTATAATGCATAAACAATACTGAATGGTTACAAATCGTAAAGGAATTTCTATCAGAAGACCTTAACTTGTTAATGACTTTATATGAGTAACTTCTTAGGAAAGGCAAAGAAAAGAGTTTTCTATAAAGTTATCATGAGGTCGTCGCAAAAATATTTATGAATAATAAGGTAATTTATGAGGTCAACGGTCTAGATAAAACGATGCTAAAGCGGTAGTTAAATTATGAACCTACATCATCGTATCTCCTATAAGTATATTTATTTATATTATCTTCTTTGTTTCTATGTTTGTACCCGATACGCTCCCAAACCGTTTGACGTTAATTTTTAAGTGTCGTATGGACACCGGAACAATTTTCTGTCGTAAAAAATCTATTACTCAAATCCTATTGTTTGCAGTATAGTTTAATATTATTTTTTAAATATTTAAACCTCTCATATTATTTTCACTGTGGCATTTAAAGCTGTACATTGTTGTGTACATCAATTATGACGCTATCAATTATTCTCATACAATTACCAACCAATGAAAGTGACACATATAGGTCACACTGGGTCACATAATATTATTTACATTATTATCAAGACGAAAGATTTGTATTTGAAGCGAATAAACTCAAAAACAACTGGACCGATTTTTTTTGCCATTACAAAGGTACATAACGAATGAGTAACGTAGTTGGTTTTGTTTACGTTTTTAAACAAGAAATGAATGATAAATAACTATTATAACACACGTTTTCTTACAGTTAGTAGATAAGTTAACGGTACCAAGGTATTTTTAGTTGAAAAACCTTTACCACGAACGAAGATAGTTCAATGATTATGCGTAAAGCCTGTTGGAAACTTGTTTTTACGTGTTTGGTACCTAGGACGCTAATAGGTAAATTTAGAAACGTAAAACGGCTTTTGTTTGCGACTGCATTTAAATGACCAATAGTCAGAAGTGTCTACAAGTTGCAGATTTGGTAGATTGCGTTTTCATAGGACCGTATTAACTTTTGTTAAAGTTGGGTTAAAATTTTGTCTACACACGTAACTGCTGGCTGTACAATTCGACAGTTAAAACCAAATGTGTGTAGCAGGCTTTAGATGAATGACCTCATCTATGATAAAATAGCAAACGGCTTGAAGTTTCGAGTAGAAAAACTTTAATTATCATAAAACGTTCCGCGATTATGTAAATTAAGAATAAATCACGTAAGCTATTCGGTAACAGAGTAAATAGCAAGCTATGTATGACCGACAATGAACATGGAAATGAACTTTTTACGCAGCATTTAAAGGTAAATTTATTCATTCTAAATACCGTGCATAAATTAGATCTCCTGATGGTCACACATACAATTGTATGCGTTTGTTTGGTGCCAGTATTTTACTAAAATAAAAATATTTAAGTACTAACGCTAGTGATCCGAAAAAATTAATACACAGTTATGTTGTGACCAGTCATCTCTGTGTACCTATGCCACGATTATTTATTAAACCAATGAAACTGTTTGTGGTGCGTTTTTTATCCCTGTTCTTATCTTACTTTATGTGGGGTCGATAGCACAGGTTTTTGTCTTGCAAATAAATTATTTACGTAATATATTTCAAAATATACTGAGTTATTTTTTGTTTCTTTCCCGAGCGATTGTAATGTATGCGCATTTGAGTATGTCAATTTTATTGTGACCGCCTGTAGCCTATAGGACTGAAACGAATTGGGGCGTAAGGTTGTCGTTTGATACATATTATTCTCTTGAGTGTCAGAGGGGAAATTAAATAGGGTTTATGTACATCGCAGGCATGCAGCATGGTGTAATCTACGGCACGGAGCCGCGAGGCCTGCCGCTGTCAGAGAAGCTGCTACCGGAGCACCTGCGCGAGCTGGGTTACCGCACGCACCTCGTCGGCAAGTGGCACCTCGGCAGCTACAAACGCGACTACCTGCCGCTTAACAGAGGGTAACACCACCTCACCCTAATTATAAAGATATTTTACCTACGAGCTCTTCTGCAATTAAGTACTATTTTTATAATAAGTCGTAGCCAAGTTAGGGTAAATGATACACATATTGCTCATTACGCCGCACTGCGGACAAGCCACTATCTTCAGCAAACAGACCCATTGCAACAAACTTTTTGTAATCTGGAGCAAACTACGCTCCGTTTTCGCTTTTTTCGTAACTCGATGTGCTACAAGTTTCACTTCGTTGCGGTTTCAGTTTATTTTACAATATGTCCACATAATATATTTAAAACTGTTAAATTGAATATTTAGCCGGTTAGCTAATCTAACTAAAAATATAGTAGCGATAGTAATAAGCAGCAACCTTTTGACTGATTGAATTTAAATTACGAATTATATTGTTGGCAGTTTCGACACTCACCTTGGATTCTGGACGGGTAGGATAGACATGTATGACCACACCTCTTTTGAATTCGGCTCCTGGGGATTCGATTTCAGACGCGGTAAGTGAAATATATATATATATATATATATATATATATATATATATTGAATATACTTATTCCACTCAGCGTACATACATTTACTTCATTTGTTAATTAGTTTAAATAATTTCTTATTGTTAATCGATCGATCTATATTAATACAAACTTATGAGTTGTATATTTTTTTTAATAAAATACAATTGAATGATTTCGTGTTAAACCTACTTTGGTGTTGAAAATAGGGAATTTACATTCCCTATGTTTTTACAGTTTAGGCAATAATAAAGTTTTCAGCCTCATTTCCTCAGGGTTTGAAGTGGCTCACGACTTGTTCGGGCAGTACGCTACAGACGTCTACACCAAGGAAGCGGTGAGGGTAAGTAGCTTCTGATAATTTACTATTGGCATAATTCATTAATTCGATAACAAAACGCTACTTCTATTAGCAATCTATATACAGTTAAAGAATTAAATATCGTACAGCAAACTGTCACAAGGAGATATAATTCTGCACATGTGTATGAAGCTATGATACATAATTAGACTTAATTAGGACTTAATTGAACGTCAAACGACCTTTCGATTGTATCATTCCAAGTTCGGTGACCGCGGTCAAAGTAGCTTGTAAGTCTCGCTAAGCGAGTGAAAAACGTGTGTATAGCTATGTGCCGGTTGCAGTTAATCAACGCACACAACGCGAGTACGCCGCTGTTCTTGACGGTGGCGCACTCGGCGGTGCACAGCGGCAACCCCGGCGAGTTCCTCCGCGCGCCCGACGCCATCATTGACAACTTCGCGCACATTCGCCCATTCCAGCGGCAAAAGTTTGCCGGTACGACACTTCATTTCAATGTTATTTTTAATAAATTCTACTGAACACTACAGAATGCGGGGGAATTTTTCAATGTTATTTTTTATAATGGTTAATTCGCAAATATATTCCCAGCCTTGAATAATAAAAAGTTAAATATCACACAAAGTAACCGGTTTACGATTTTTGTAACGATTTTGGTGACGTTGCAGCCATGGTATCGAAGCTGGACGAGTCCGTGGGCAAGGTGGTGCAGACGCTGCAGCAGCGCAGCATGCTGGAGCACTCCATTATTCTGTTCACGACGGACAACGGGGGCGCCGCCGCGGGCTTCAACGACAATGCCGCTTCCAACTACCCATTGAGGGGCGTAAGTACAAGCAACTTTGTAACCTAATCATAATTTTTATATGAAAAAGTTTCTACAGTTTAGGAACGAAAACGATACTTTTAATTCCAAAAACGATGACATATAGTTGTTGTATGTACATGTATCCTACAATCGTCACGATAATGATGTCGTGTGCTCGTGTGACAGGTGAAGAACACATTGTGGGAGGGCGGGGTGCGCGGCGCGGGCGTGCTGTGGAGCCCGCGGCTGCACGTGACGCCGCGCGTGGCTCGCCAGCGCCTGCACCTCGTAGACTGGCTGCCCACACTGCTCGCCGCCGCGGGCGCCAACTACAGGTGCACTTACTACTTACTATATCTACAATATGCTCATTTGATAACACTGCAATTTTTGTCAACGATATAGTGTTTGGATACAGTTTTAATCGTTCAATAGTACATCATTTAAAATGTATTATTAAATATATCGGTACGGACAGCTGCGACTCTATCGACGGTATGAGCCAGTGGGAGGCGCTGTCGGGCGACCTGCCCTCGCCGCGCTCCGCCGTGCTGCACAACATCGACGACATCTACGGCAGCGCCGCCATCACCGTGGATCAGTGGAAACTGCACAAGGGTATTATTCTTATTTAGTGTGTCAATACAAATATCACGGCAATCGAAAACCGCAGTAAATATTGTCATTGTTGTTAAGGTACGAATTACAACGGCGCGTGGGATGAGTGGTACGGTCCGAGCGGCGAGGGGGAGGGCGGCGAGTACTCACCGGGGCGAGTGCGCGACAGCGACGCGGGTCGCGCGCTGCACCAACTCGGTCTGCTGCCCGCTGATCACACTATTTTGGCTCTCAGGTACCGCTTAATATATATTTTCTTATTTTTAATCAAAACTTTTAAAGATTAATTATGAAAGACTTTTTTTACTTTTCATTTATGTCAAAAACTTACAATCGTTGAATAAAGATGGTATTTGTTTACAGTTCAGGTCGCACACTGTGTTATCAAACTTTAGTATTTTTTACCCGAGCGTGGAGAGGTCACAGTTACTAATGTATGTTACGTAATTAATTCAGAGAGGAGGCGACATTGCGTTGCAACACGAGCGTCACGCCCATCCCGTGTCGGCCGCTCGCCGCGCCCTGTCTCTTTAACATCGAGGCGGACCCCTGCGAGAAGAGGAATCTGGCGGATCTGTAAATATCTTCTCCCAAGTTCATCATTTCATTTAAATGACGAAAAAATGAAGAATAAAACCTATTCTTCCTAGTTACTTGTTGGGTAATAAAGATAATATTTCAGAGAGCCGGTGATGCTGCGCCGCATGATGGTGGAGCTGGAGCTGGTGAACCGCACGGCGCTGCCGGCGCAGGTGCGCGCGCGCGAGCCCCGCGCTGACCCGCGCCTGTGGGGCCGCCTCTACACCAACTTCGGGGACTACCTGCCCGCGCCCTGCGCCCTCGACCCCGCGCAGCCACACTGCTACACTCTGCCCATCAACACCATTTAATTCACTCACATCTATATGTGGCACCCTACTAGCCCTCCTGATTTCTGACTATTTTATTAAAGTACTGAAAACTGTGATAACTGATAGTAGTTTAAGCTAAATTATTTTCCTCCTCTTTACTCCAAGTATGTCAAAATAGGACAAAAAATTTCGCGATCACTACCAGACTTTCATAGAAAAACGTAACAAAGTTACAATCCAATGAATGGTTTAAGCACACTTGGTTATTGTTACAAGTTACATTACAAGTTATTGCTGTACTCGGAGACGTTTACTGGGTGTTTTAACATTCCCTCAGTTAAGATTTTGATTATGGCAGAACATAAAAACATTGATAATTTTTTTTTGTAATAAGAGAAGATAAGACTACATAAACTACTGATCTAGTGATGAAATTGTTGTATGAATTTGTAATTTTAACTCAGTTTCATGAATTTAAGGTGTTTTGTGTATGTTTGTAACAAAGATATTTGCATTTAGTTTAGTAGTTTAAGGATAACTCTCTCTCTCTCTCTCTCTCTCTCTGCCTAGCTTGCATCCCACAAGATGGTGGGGTCAGCTTATCTAATCCCTCTTTTCCAGTTCGCTCTATCCATGACATTCATCTGTGACTTGTCACTCACTCATGTCTTTTATCTCGTATCTTGTTGTGTATATATATTTGATGTAATGTTTAACAATAAAGATATTTTAGTTATATAAATATATTGAAATGTATTAATTAAATGTTAATTTAAAAAGACGTCAAAAAGATTTTTTTTAACCTTCACCACCCTATAGTTATTAACAGACAAACTGTTGAATGTAAAAAAATAAATTGATATAGTTGAATAAATAAAAAAAACATCTTTAATCACCTCTTTTGCAGCATTAAAACAAAATCAACCGAAAAAAAATCATTTTACAAATAATATTACTCAAAAGTACTCCGAGATCTTTTAGATTTGACCTTGGACCTGAGAGTGGTGGTGTCGGGTTCCAGTTTCCGCTTGTTCCTGGCGAGGCCGAAGCCGGCCAGCGTGTCGGCGAGGGATTCATCCTTCAGGGTTGGAGTCAAAGCATCCCGGTACTGCTGCAGCAGCTCGCCGGCTGGGACCGGCGAATGCAATTCCACCACGCGACCCACGCTTGTGGCCTCGCGGAGACTCGCCTGATAGAACAGGCAATAGCTTTTATAAGAAAGCTTGTAATCCACTATGACATACAATTCCAATAACACATTAACCTTCTATTGCTGCAGTTGGTAAGAATGTAAATCATCATTTTTTTATAGGACAAACATACATAAGAATAAGCTTAAATAAGACAATGTTAGGAGCAGAAAAGTTGAAAAGTTTGCCACTTGTACCATCTGGGAGGGGCTGAGCACCTCCGGCGCGGAGTCCGACCGACTCTCCTGAGAGGCGAGCGTCTCCTCCAGCAGCCGCTCCACGACTCCCGGCTTCAAGTCGGAGAAGAAGGACGCCATCACCTCCCGCAGCCGCGGCTCGTTCACTTTTTGCGGTACATTCCAGCTGAACATTCCAGAATGTTCCATTCGTTAGTCTGTTCTTTTAGTGAGTAAAGTATCGAAGGCTGGTGGCCCCGATGGTCCCGCATCCTAAGTGTTATAGATGGTGTACATACTCGTCGTGTGCGAGCACGTGCTTGGCGCGCAGGTACTGCAGCAGCCGGAGCACGTAGCGCTGCGCCAGGCCCAGCGCGCACAGCGGCGCCGAGCTGACCGCGCCGCGCGCTCCGCACCACGCCAGCATCAGCCGCACCGCGCACTGACTCTGACACATCACATCTATCACATCTCATGACACAATCTATACAAACATTATGTGTATGGGGATAGTGGTACCTCTCTCTTCTTGTTGTCGAGCTTGGCCAGGCGGGGGCAAGTGGGGCGGCGCGCGACGTCTGCGTCCGCGCATCTCGCGCAGCAGTGAC
>NW_013532534.1:5948051-6056916 GCF_000836235.2 Papilio xuthus | reverse complement strand
ACCACGCAGCAGACCGAAGCACGCCGCGTGCTGCTGCGTCTTGCAGTACCTAAGTCACATCAACAAATACATTTGACAATGATACTGACATCCGTCAACGGCGTACCTTGATATGTTCGAAACTCAGATAGTGAGTAATCTCTCATAATGACTAATTAACGACGCCCAGCGCCACAATAAATACGTTTACATCTACTAAATAAGTATAATAGTATTCATTCTAAACTGAGAAATACAAAAACTTGTACTTTTGGAAATTAGCGCACGGGGCAAATGCCCGAACGTGAAGTGAAACCGAGCGTGATGTGAAGCGAACTGCATTCTGTGATTACTTCGCAATAGACCGTTTCGTTTTTTACGACTTATGTAGTCATACAGCTATAACTAACTCGCAGGTGATGAGGGAGGTGACGTCACGAGGCAGGTCAGCTCTGTCAAGTCCGCAGGGGCAGCGCACCGCCCCCTCCGACACTGCATAGCCTGCTAAAGACGAACTCACTGCGCCGCAATACCAACATTATTTATACCAAAATTATAATAAAAAAAAGTAAAAAAAATCGTAATTCGAACTTATGAAGTAACAGTTTATGAAAATCATTGTAATGGGTATATTAACTTACCGGGAACATCTTGAGTTTGTGTCATCAAGGGCGGGTTTTGCGAAGCCTGAGAAATAAATTTTACCAACTGAATAAACAATATGATTACAGAACCCTCAAAAGCCAAAAATGCGTTCGAAATTAAAAGGAACATCATATTTTAACTAATTCTTACGATAGCTTCGTGGCTTGATCCCAGGTTCTCTTTGAAGCAAGAGGTGACGCGGAAGCCGTGATAGGGCGTTTCCACCTCCCCTAACAAGTAAGTCGACATGTCCACTTGCGACAAGTGCTCCTCGAACTCGTCACCGCAGTGGAAGCCGGGCGCTTGGTAGTCTTCTGGCGCCGCTATAAGTATATTTTTTTTAGAATGGCAACAAGCGCTTCAAGGGCTTACATGGACATCTAGATCGAGAGCGACTGTAAGAAGTCGGTTTGTTAATGTTAAATGTTAAAAAAAACATGCTGCCGATAAGCATGTTTTTTCCTACATTTACCGACGATTTAAGCTAACATGTAAAAAAACGTCCATAATGGCGTTATATCAATGTTGAAAGTTTTTACCTTCATTGTAATAAAGTCTCAAGCTTATGTCGAATGAGGCCGGCAACTTTTTCTGGAAACCGTTATTGATGATTGTGCAGCTTTGCAGCATGGCGTAGGCTTTGTCGTCGAGGCCGCGGCGCTCCGGACCCCCGTTGCCGCGGCCCGACCGCACGCGCAAACTCGCGCCCGCCTCGTGGTACGTGTACTCAAATATATGATAGTCCACCAAATTCTCCGGCCTACATTCGTCATCGTAGAAGCACAACGCTAGACGGTGGAGCTAAAATATACAGATGATTTCTAGTCTTCACGGTATTATCCAAAAAGCCATCGTTTAAAATCCCTTTGTGATTCGAAACTGCGTTCTTGCCGTTACATATTTAATTTTGTGGTTATATTATTTAATTTTAAAACTGAATTACTTACATATTTCTTATCAAATGCGTCAAAAGCATTTATTAACGCTGTGCTCAGAAATTGAGCAGATTCATCTCGACATTTCATCTTCAATATTCGCAATTTTAGTTCTCTAAACTTCTCTATATTATAGCTGTCCTCCGGAAAAGCATCCTTAAAATATACCACTGTACTTACAGCAGCAACCGTTAATTGTTTCAGTAGTGTAACCGAGCCAAGATAATTTTCTGTGGCTTCATTGGTCAATACTTTAATCAGATCCTGTAATAGCAATAACACACACAATAGAAATTACAAATATGCATGTAGGTAATTTTTCAACAAAAATCAGTTAAATACCTGAGGAGCAGACACAGCCAAAGCCTGCATCGTTAATTTTAATACTTATAATTGATATTTTATGTAGATGGAAACTTATTGCCTTTAAATAGCTTTTGAAGAAATATTATAAATTAAAAGTTATTAAAAAAAAGATTCAATTTCCCGCTCTTTCATTTTTCTTTATGTATAAAAAGGCAAAAGTAAGGCATCTGTAAAGCCTATACCTAAATAAAAAAATATTTATAAGGGGTCGCCACCGTTGATAATCCATTTGAATTTTCAGGAGCAAGAAGTTTTCAACACAAATATAACTCGAATTACTTGACCTATTCATAACAATTAATAACATTAAAAAGTTTATCTTCCATTTTTGATTTTGACATTTTTAACTCAAACAAATGCCCTTAATATTATGACACTCGCAAATATTTTTAAACGTTTTTAAACATACATACCATATAAACAAAATAATAAAAAAGCACTAATATTAGTAAAAAATGTTGTGCCCCGAGGGTACTCAGTATCAAAAGGATTCGGTAAAGAAGGAAGAAGAAACGTACAACAAAAATAAAGTGCCGGCAGATGGACCCGGTAACTTAGATTTGAATTCTTTTAAACATCATAAAAATTGGAAAAAATCTATATCGAGTTTTTTTCGTGGTCAGCTTCGCTCTACCAAATCAAACGATGTAAGTAATATGACAATAAATTATCTCTCACTTTAGCGGCTTTTGTCTAATTTTGTTTAGGTCCCAAGCTTTAAGAGTTTTATTGTTATCTGGTCAAAAATAAACGTTCAAGAGTTTACACGATGAAAGTTGTAGATATAGACATAACTGTTATGATATTGCAGCTATATTATAGAAATATTCTACACATTCCTCTTTTTCTTTTATCTGAAATTTTGGTCTTTCCGTAATTATTTATCAACTCAATTATTATTATGAAAGGACAACGAGTAAACACCGAGTAATACTTATTCAGTGACCTAAGTTATTCAAGTAACAGTTTTATTAAACATTTGCTGAATGAAACGACTGTTTACTTTTGCTTGTAACCTTTTAACCTAAATATATTTTTTATAGGGTGAACGACCATCTGGAAGCAAGGAAACATTCGAAGATAAACAAATTAGTCCTGAACAAAAATGGCAATCTTTAGGTAAAGTGTTTAGACGACAAAGTTTTGCGGAGCATTGGAATAAGACTGCGCATAATGAAGGCGAAAACTCTTCTCAGAATAGACGTCTTGCTGTTAGAAAAGTTATATCGAGCTATTTTGGTAGAACCCAAAAGAACCAGTCGGCTACAAATGAAAAATAGTATTTTGATTTGTAATTAAAAGTATTTTTTTAACTGTAATTTTATTTTATAGCACTATAAATTTATTTTTGGTTTCCCGTCTCGTTGACATATTCCCTAGTTTATAAGCCAAACTATAAAACCTTTAAAAGGCAGAGGGGGTATTATATTCTTTAGTAAACCTGATTCATCGCTATAGAAAAATATTTGTACTACTGTATTTCTGTAAATGTTATTCATGTAGAATTTTGAAACGCTACACTTATAGTACCTACTTACTCTTTGATACCCTAGTAATATTTTTATATACTCTAGTGACATATATATCTTCTGTGGAAATGTCAATGTCTGACGTCTGTCATTTCTGACAAAGTGAAGTTGGAGATTGGAGACAAAAAAAACGGAAAAAGTTGTGTCATTTCTTTAGGCAACCGAGGGAACGAAATATTTTTTTGGCATTTATTCATAAGTTTTTTTACCATTTTAGTTACCTCAGTAACATGTCCATTGATATCTATTAATATTACTGCAAATTGATTGAAGTAATTGTGCATCGCTAAACTAGTGTATACGCCCTTGAATACAACAGTATAACAAAAAAGTCTAAAGTCAGCTTAGCAACAACAGTACGATCGCTATAATTCCTATTTTAAGGAATTTAGCGATTTGCACGCTGCTCGAGTGCCTTTAGGAGGTAAGAGAGTATTTATAAAAGTAAATTTTTAACTTTGTAGTTGTTAAATACTTAATTTAAACTTATACCTTTGTGTAGCAACTTATGCATAAGTATGTCTATAGTAGACGAGCGTGTGTACATTTGTCATAATACTATAATTACGCGCCATGGTGATATTTACAATGATTTTTAACCCTATAATATTTATGTTAGGAAAATTTAAAGTTACACCAGTTGATGCATCAATCAAAATTGCACTAATTTTTGTCATTTCTTCGCAATATTAAATCTAACACAATTAAAACAATAACCGTAGAATTATATTCATGAAATGTATATTTTAAATTATAAAGAAGAAACTACAAACACATATTTCAAAGATAATTAAAACTAAACTAATTGTAAATATTGCAAAATGGCGTAATGATGAAGTGATGGAATGAATAAACCATTATTCTATATGAATTTAAAAACAGGAATATATTAAATGCTTGAGTAGTATATTAAGATATAAAGAGTTGTAAAGAAAAAGTGTGGCGAAAGTTGGTAAGTTTACACACTATGATAGAATGAATAAAACAGTAGCTTTTAGTAATAAATGGTGTAAGTATCGAGACAAATACCTCAAACAGATTCTAATCATCTGTCTAATAGTATATTAGTTAGTTCAACTAACTTAAAGGAATGATACTCTGGGAAAGAACATGAATGGTATGATATTTCAAAAACATTCAAGGTGTTAAAGCAACAGAAGACCACAGTATAAAGAAATTAAAAAAATGTTAAGACTAATATCCTACTGTCTGTCGGCCATACATATATTATGGTTCAATTTAGAATTTTTTTATTTAAAGTATGAAATTGTATTTTCTAATTTATAAACCAAAAATAGAAGCAAGTCTTAATTTATTAAGGGGGAAATAAATTAAAAAATTGCTTGCTTACTAGACAACATTTTACTATGGTTTTTGTGTTTGTTAAGCTTTGTTCTGTATTGTAGATATTTGCAGTTTTTGAGAGATTACATATATAAAGTATCAAACTTACTGTCAACTTTCCATGAGCGCCTCGCTTGGTCTAAAAAAATATAGTCCATTGACTCCTAACCCACCTTGCACCATCTCACTATGATGTATTACTTGCAATCCTTGTGGAGAACATCAACCTAGAGTTCAATGATTAAGCTAAACTAATTTAATAAGAAATATGTACAGCGTAACAGATCTTTACTTTTAACTAATTTTCTGTGTACTTCTTAATAAAAATGTCAGTTTTCTCTTCATGCATCATATAGTTAGACCTTAAAATTTGTTTCTGAAATCTTTTTTTTCTGACTTACCTTATAAGCTCAAAGTTAAGTGTAAGTTTTTGTGTGATAAATTTTCTCAAACTGAATTTTACAATTGTTAGCCACATACACATTCTTTTAATAAGGAGAATCAAACAATTAACCTAATATTATTCTTATTTTCAGATGATAGGAGAAAATGCATTGAAGAAAAAAGGAACAAAGTTATTAATGTTGAATTAGTAGTTTATGTAAGTGTACATTTGGTGCTTTTTATAATTATAAGATGATCACAAGACGATGGTTCCACCCGTCCCTGAACGGGGTAGACGCAGAGAAGCTGCTAATGGATGTTGGGCACGACGGGTTCTTCCTTGCGAGGCCTAGCATGAGCAACAAGGGAGACTTTACACTCTCGGTGCGAAGGGGTAACGAGGTAACGCACATAAAAATACAGAATAATGGTGAGTTTCTAGATCTTTACGGTGGAGAGAAATTCGCTACTTTATCAGAACTTGTCCAGCACTACATGGACAATCAAGGACAGTTACGTGAAAAAAACGGTAATATTATCAGGTTAAAAATCCCTCTGAACTGCGCAGATCCAACCACCGAGCGCTGGTACCATGGCCAATTGACAGCAAAAGAAGCAGAAAGAATGATGTTAGAAAACGGCAAAAACGGATCATTCCTCGTCAGAGAGTCTCAGAGACAGCCCGGAGATTTCGTGTTGTCTGTGCGAACGCGAGACCGCGTCACGCACGTGATTATAAGGAGACAGGACAATAAATATGACGTCGGCGGAGGTGAACAGTTCGATGATCTCGTAAGTTTAATAGAGCACTACCGCAACTATCCAATGGTCGAAACCACAGGCGAAGTATTACGACTTATTCAACCTTTTAACGCTACTCGAATACAAGTAAGACACCTTCAAACCCGTGTCAAACAACTACAAAAAGAAAATGAAGGTCCTATCGAGAGCATGGCGTACAAACAGGGTTTCTGGGAAGAATTCGAAACGTTACAGATGATGGAAAACTTGCAATTGTTCGACAGAATGGAAGGTTCAAAGCCAGAAAACATAAGAAAGAACAGATACAAAAACATTATACCGTTCGATCATACGCGAGTCATTTTACGCGATATACCACCCGACGCCCCGCCCGGCGCAGATTACATCAACGCCAATTACATCCGATGCGAGAGCACTGACTCCGACTCAAACGGAAGCTTCGAGACACACTTCTCGCGCGATGCCTCTTCCAGGCATAAGGACAAGACATCGCCAGTTCATACCAGCGTCATCATCACAGAAGAAAAGCCGAAAGAAGTGAAAAAATGTCAAGAAAACGGTACTCGTAAAATGATTCCATCGTTCGTTCTTCGACCAAATCCTAACTATGTTAACACGACCATTCCCAAAAGTGGAATAGCAACGAAGAATGGAGTTGTAGAGTACGTCTACAACAAACTTTACATCGCTACACAAGGCTGCCTGTCTACCACAATCTATCAGTTCTGGTCTATGATTTGGCAGGAGGACGTCCGCATTATCATAATGACGACAAAAGAGATCGAACGCGGCAAAGTTAAATGCGAACGATACTGGCCAGATTTAAACAAAACAGAAGTCTTTAAGAAATATACTATTTTTAACGAATCAGAATCTTCGACTCAAGACTATACTCTGAGACGTTTCATCGTGACGAAAAAAGACGAAGGCGATAAAAAACGAACGATATACCATTTCCATTTCACGGCTTGGCCGGACCATGGCGTTCCTTCGGAGCCCGGGCGGGTGCTGAATATCCTCTTGGACGTGAACCATCGACTGCAACAGATAATGACGGGGCCGGACGCACCGCTGCAGGCCGCGGTGTGCGTGCATTGCTCCGCCGGCATCGGTCGAACCGGCACCTTCATTGTCATCGATATGATCCTGGACCAGGTCAGGAAAGAGGGGTACGACTGTGAAATAGACATACACCGCACCGTGCAGATGGTGAGGGACCAGCGCTCCGGTATGGTGCAAAACGAGGCCCAATACAAATTCATATATATGGCAGTCCTGGAGTTCATAGAGACGGAAAGGCAACGGCTCTACACCGGCCCCGAAACTGCTAAGGACTCGCCTCGACTACGATCACACCCCGTACCTTTTTTATGAATCGTGTCAGAAAGGCGAAATCGTTCTTATCGAAAGCTTTATCTGTCGGGAACGTAGGGATCCCTAGATTTTAAAGGTATAGTCCGTTCACGTATAGGTTCACGACTAATTTCTAATACATATTCCTTAAGCGATCAATTTCCGTCTTTGCATAAAATTACTTCTTAGCTATAGCACTTTACTTTAACGCGCCTTAAGAAGGATTCAATATCGTTACATATTATATTAAAGTTAAATCGCAACTTCCCCGATATTTACACGTACTCTGAGTATAGGATTGATATAGGCAAAATAATGCAAAAAGTTTTCAAGTTAATTTTTAGCCTGCTTTTTACACATACAATTATCGAATGACTTTTTTATTGTTACTTGAAATAAACTAACCTTAATTGTGGTTTTCGATTGCCGAAACATTACAGAATATCTTTATTTGAAACAGAATAGGAAAGATGATAGTACGTTTTATTTCAGGATTCTCGGCAGTGGAAAATTACAGTTAAATTGTTATGTACATATTTATTATAAAACAGAACATGTTTCTGATTTTTTTTATTTATTTATAGATAACTTTGAACATATCCTTATTAAGTAACTAACTTTAAACCACAGAAAGAGATGTAAAATTTCATTCTTACCGCTGCTTAGTTACATAAGTCCCTCATAACTTCAAAAATTCAATTTAAAAGATCTTAATACACATCACTAGTAGGTTTAACTATGTTTAAAAGGAAACTATATTAAAAATTTGTTTAACTCTTATATTAAAATGATAACAAAACTGAGACCTGATAATGTTTCAAATGATTGCTTTAATGTGTACTATATGAAGCCAGGTGTTTGGCTTCAATGTGATCTCGAATTCGATTTTGAATTAGAAAGAGTATATTTTTTATTTTACAAATTTATTGAATTGTAATTGAGATAATAAAACGAGAAAGAGAGAATATAATTAAACTCTATTCCCATTGTTTACTACTTAGTGATCTTGATTTTTAATGTGCATTCATACAAACACATCACATATTTTACACGAGCTATTTTTCTTATTTTTTATGTATTGACTTTGCTATTGATGCAATAATTTTCAGTTTTTGAGTTTTTTTTTTGTATATTTTAAAGTATGAAATGTAATGAGGTGCTTTTTTGTAAATAAATTGGCCGATGGCCCGCCGGATGTTGGTGCGATATTTTTATGAAGTATATTTTCAGTTCAGAATGTAGAGCACTGAGCTCTATGAATGGATAGGTCATTGCTTGGAATGACAGCTTTTGCTTCATACCAAGTTAAACGTGCCAAAATGGTGAAAATCAAATAGGCACAAAATATCATGGTTTATTGCCTGTCCATGTATAGAGGTCAGTAACGTAGAGATAAAAGTGGCGGGAGAGGGGATGGCATCAAGTAGTGGAATTTCTTAGTGTGTTTCAACAGGTGTGACATTTGTATGAACATATATTGTTATCTCTGTTTTTTTCAAAGAGTATGTAAGGGATGACAATATTTTATGCGTCACTGCAATTGGAACCCATACAAGAGTATTTTGTATGCTGTTAAAAATATTTCAAGTGCAATTTTTTTTTAAGTTAATTTTAAATGTAGTTTATAATGTGATTGGTCAAAATCTTACATAAGTTATCTGCAAAAAATTACATTTAGTTTTATCATTGACAATAATTATGTATTTATTCATCTGCATATATTTTAAATGAACTTTTATAAAATATCGTAAATAAAATATGAATTTATGTGCAGGTTCTGCTAGAAATATTGTAAAATTACAACTTAATTATGGTGCTAAATATTCAACAAATATTATATTGTTGATTGATATTCAAAATTCCACTACTCGATTCGTCCTGTACTATTTTGTGTTGTTGGCATTTTATTTATATTAATCTTTCAATTTGTAAATCAGAACTGCTTATGTAAAGCGGCATAGAGAACACAAATAAAAATTATATTATCTGCTAAAGATATATGTTGTGTTATAATATTAAATAAAATGTGATATTGCAAATGTGTATTTCACTGAAAAACATTTTTTTCACAACTTTATGACCATAATTACCACAAGCTTTTATGTCATGGCTTTAGTACTGACTTAAAAGCGCTAGTTGAAGATACTGATGGCAAATTCTATCTATATTAATAGTTCAAGTTTCCAACACCGCTATCAACACCACAATGGCGAAAATCAATTAGGCACAAAATACCATGACTGGTTAAACTTCCATTAGAAAAAATTGTTAACAACAACTATGATTTTGTTATATGTATTTAAATATTTCAAACCAGGGCTGAAATACCAAATATAGTTGTATCATTTTTATTAATAGATAAAATCAATGATTTAAGCTCTAAATATTTTTTCACTATATCTTGCAAATATATAAATATTAAAAAAAAATATTCTATTCAGATATTGCTTTTTGTTGCCAATTATCATTGACAATGTAAGGCTACATAGTGAAAAACAATATTTTCTGCAGTGCAATTGCTACAGTATCAATCATCATTGTTCACTTGAATTTCCTCAATGCCATCACTTTCAGTGACCAGTGCCCGCTCCAATATAACACGGCCCTCCTTGTATCTGTAGCAAGAAAACAGCAATTGTAGTCAACAAAACCTTTTGTTCCAACCAACCAACAAAACCATTGACATCGGCTAATTGTGTATGCAGTTTGCTAAATTGTATACTCTACAAATTGTATATAAAAGGAATTAATAAACTAACATTATACATATTTTGACACCTTGTTATGATAATATTTCATTGGTTGCCATTTTCTATTACAACCAATTGCAATTGCAGACTGGCCGACAAGACAATGCAACTACTAATGGCATGTCTTCCAACTGAATTGATTTGGTGAAAATATCTATATAGAAAATATAAAATACCGTTGATTTTCTTCAGTAGCAAATTCATAGACCCAACCAAGCTTGTTGGTACAGTTCTTGCAGGAGACATCACGCACCATGTGCCGCCCCGTCAGCATCACGCGGTCCTGCACCTCAGAGTAGACAAGGTTCACTACTTTGTGAAAAAGAAACGCCCTACCTGTAATAGTATGAAATTTTTGGGTCAATAAGGTTTTATAATGTTATATAAAACAAAACGCTATTTTATTTATAAGACTACTTTATTAGGACCAAAAGTCTGATTAAATATTTGTGGAAATTCACATATATTCATAGAAACTCAAAACAATAAAGGTCACTATGTCTGTAATTTGTGCAGTTATCATAAAAATGTCTTTGCTGATCTTTATTGCTGATGCTATGGCAATGACGATATTCTATGACTTCCAGGCTAAAAAATTAGAAAGTCCATGGGTCATGGCCATAGCAAATTCTATGGCTATTTGTTTAGTGGTGCTACAACCCACTGGTAATCGTCCCAACAAACACAGCTTTTACATAATGTACTTGACTGGACAACAATTTTCATTGGCAAATTATTATTGATTTGAATGTGATACTCACTAATTTATTGTGGTAAGCTTTACCTAATATTTAGTGTTTATTTCATCTCGATCAGTTCATTAAAAACGGTTTCTCTTTCGTACAGGTTTCAACGGGAGATATCAGGTGCAAAAAACAGTAAGGTTTTTTCTTGTTACAATTGCGATAATTAAAATACATTAACATTCGTGATTCGAATGAGATTTGTTTTTTGTTAAAATAAACCATGGGAACGTCCCGAATTTTCGTAATATTTATTCAGATGATAGCAAATCTCATTTACATTACCTTTAACTTGAAATTCGGGACCTTCTCCTATTGTTAAGTTTTACAGTTAGTCGTCATCACTTCCATGAACGTTAATATAGAATAAAATATGAACAAACCAGTTGCTCCAGTAAATCTGGTGCTGATTAACTCCGCACGATTGGTGAGATTCACATCGCAAGTTGCACATGAAAATAAGCGCGTCCCACCAATATGGTGAAGGAAAATTTTTCCCATTTTTCTTTGTTTTCAAAACACTGAATGACAATTGACAACAAAGCAAGTGACAGGTGAACTCAGAAACAGCAGATGAAGGGCAAAGTTTTGATGATCATGACAGTGACAGATCATGTGCTGGAGTTGAAATTCTCACATTGTTGCCTGTGTTGCACTGGTGCTGCCGACAAAAAAAATATTACGTTAAAATGATATCTTTCCATCTCTAATTTCCACTCATATTCTGATATACCCTGTTATTTAATCCACCAATTTCCTATCTCATCTATTTTGGTAGTCATATACTAAGTTAATTTAAAAGATTCTTGTTCTATCCAAAATGATTTATCAGGTTTTATATTTTTTCGTTACTAAGCAACGATGTCTTAACACTTCAGTGAACTGTGTTTTACTTATTGTTTGATTTGGTTTAGTATAAGTAAAATTAAAATTAAATTGGTGAATTCATAAAAATGGACGGCATCAAAGAAGATGCTATTCATAACACAGCTCTGAAATTAGCAGAAGAAATAAAAAATCTATCCATTTATAAATCATTTTACAGCGACATACAGGTAAACGTAATATATTATCATATTAATCAAGTAGCCTTCTAAGTTCTTTAACTTACTACTACTGGCGCGCGCAAACTTTCTATATTACAAGTTTTACAATAAAAATTCCATCTGTGCTAGTGCTAGCTAGTGCAGTCCTAGTGCAAAATAACTACGTATATTTTCTTTTAATTTACAGAAATTAGTTTCGTCTCCGAATGTAAAAAAAGAAGATTTTAAACAAAGTCTTCAAGAGGCCATGAAAGAAAAAGGTTTAGACACAAAACTAAGAAATACCGTTTATCACTGGGTACGAACTCAAAGTAAAAATAATGTAAGTTTTTTTTACAAGATAAATGCATTTCTTTAAGCTTTTTTACAATAGAAATTTATCTCCCTGATATTTCATAGAAATTAGACCCCCTGACATGTTTGTCGAAAGCTAGTTCTCAGTGGGAGAAAAGGATACATAAATCGTTGAATTCTATGTGTTCGGACTTAGAAACTTCATTAGCTAAGCTGCGACCCCAGAGCGAACAAGACGACATTGCCGAAAAATGGAACGAACTTAGCACATATAGTTTGGGTAAGAATATTCAAAAATTGCCCTTAATCGATGGATAGGCAGAGATTTACAGTCGAATAATAAATGAAATTTGATTAATTGAGGCAGTATGGCACTAATGTTCTTTTTCTTTGGATTTTTAAAAATCTAAACGTATCAAATCTTACAGAAGCTGAACGATAATAATAAACAGTTTGTAATTACAAAATACTTTTGACAGATCTTTCGAAGTACAGACCCGTTTACGCACCAAAGGATTTTTTAGAAGTTCTATTAACACTATCCGGTTACGTACCGTTTACAAGAGAGTAAGTAAAATAAAAGAATGAACACTCAATGTAACGCACACTACATCACTTGTGGTACTCAAAGAACTCTTTGCTATTATTACAGAGATGAGCCGAAATGGGAGTTCGCTCATCTACCACTGCAAGTGAAAACTTTGGACCAATTGGTAATGTACCTAAAATTGCATTTACATAATTTTCATAAGAAACGTCCGTGACATCTCGTGGCGGCTGCCCATGAACCGGGTGCTTCCCGATAAAGTCGACTATTGTAACCGTTGTCGATTCCCGTTGCGTATTTTTATCACTTTGTTAAAATGTTTAATACGTAGCGCAAAGAATACCCCGAGTGGGCGAGCGGGGAGCCGCTGCTGGGCGCCAACCCGGAGTCTCGGTGCGCGCTGGGGGGCGGCGCGCTGGGGGCGGAGCGCGCGGCGTTGGGGGCGCGCGTGTCGGCGCTGCGTTACGCGCCCGTTGCGCAGGAGTTCCTCAAGCGCGGCAGTCCGCACTGTCTCCGAGCAGGCCTCTGGGCACAAGTGCTGGGCGTTGAAATCACGCCACACGTAAGAATAATAAACGAATTCTTAAGCAAAAGTTTTAAAATGTTTTTATTTTTATTTTGAATAAGCTATAGAAAGCCGGACAGAAAAAATGCAGGAGAATGTAAAATCATGTTATTCCGTTATCTCTTCTTACCTATCTTGAGAGATTGAGGTTGTTAACATTATTCAGATTACCTATTTGGTTTAGCAAACGGCGAATTTTAACCAACTGAAGAAGAGCGTGCTGGAGGTGGACCTCATGATAGACAAGCTAATATTCAAGGACGTGCAGCTGACAGCTTCTAACGATGACCAGTATTTTGTGTTCGAAGATCTGCTTTACCAGGTCTGTTGTGTTTTATGCCACTTGTCAATTTGCGCTCCAAACTTACCGAATAAAATAATTCATATCTAAGCATGCAAACTACTACATAAAATACTTTTTAATAAAATTTGTATACCCAGGTGATGCTTTGCTTTTCGCGCGACGGCGAAATCTTGCAGCAGCTGAAGGGCTGCGTGGGCAGCGCCCTCACGGTCACCATCAAGGGCAAGCAGACCTCGCCCGACAACACCACCGTTTTCCCGCCCAGTGGAATTATACCATTCCATGGATTCTCTATGTATGGTGAGTTTGTTTCAGGTTTACGTGATCCTATTATTTTATACAGACAGTTGGTTAAAAAGAAAACGGCATAGGGCAAGCAATGAACAGAGTTATGTACTGTAATGAACAATTAACACTGTTGGAACCACACTCGTTTACAAGTGCGTACATTTGAAATTTCCGTTAATATAAATGTTTCCTTGTGGTGTGCGGGGCGCAGCGACGCCGTTCTGTTACCTGTACGACGAGCCGGTGCAGCTGTACTACACCTTCCGCGCCTTTTACATCCGCTACTGGCATCGTCTGCACAACATCTCCACACACCCGCAGGTCACACATTGTGTTCTAATCTGGACGCACGCTCCGCTCCTAATATAATACAAATTTACGTGCAACCTCCATAATAGACAATAAACTGCCAGTAACTTGTCAATTGCACTAAACATAGGAAAAGAAAGAGAAAAACACGTCAATTAATTTTATGTTTAATTTTTTTTTTACTATCAGCTTGTCTAGTTCAGTTAATTGACGAAGTTATTATATAATTTATTCTAATAAGTTGTTGTTTCTTACAGAATTAATTTAGTTAGTTCCTATACTTGATTATTTTCATTTCAGGGCATCGTATCACTTTGCTTATTATATGAAAGATTGTTGGAAGCTAACGAACCTTTACTTTGGATACATTTCAAAAATATTAACATCCATCCGTAAGTAGAGTAAAAGTAGTTGTAAGTTTATTAATAATCAAATGTATTCGTTTCATATAAATTTATTTTTAGAGTAAGAGTTGTATTCAAATGGCTGATGCGAGCTTTTAGTGGCCATCTTCCTCCGGATCAGCTGCTGTTTTTATGGGACGCCATTTTGGGCTACGATTCTTTGGATATTCTGCCACTGCTCGCGGTCGCCATTTTGAGTTTCAGAAAAGAGAATATATTTCAAGTGAACACGATTCAAAATGTGGACGCCGTGTTGGCAGATCTGTCCACAATATCAATAGTACCTTTGTTACAACTGGCGTTGATGAAACCTTAGAATATCCGATCAAAAATTGTTACACATTTCTTGTTGATTTTGAAATAAAATTGTTATATTTATTTCTTTTATATTATTTTTACTTTTAATATGTTATATAATATTTTTTTACATCACAGAAACTATTGTTATTGAATAAAAGACGATAATAAGTAAAAATATTTATACTTTTTTACACACGACGCACCAATTGCCTTCGTCATAAAAACTTTTTTCCACAATTAGTTCGGACGAGACACACAGCTGTTCTAATTCGCCTTCTTCAAACACGTGATAGAACCTCAGGAGCGTGCTCTCTGGTTTATCAGCCAGTTTATCTTCTTTAACGCCTCTCAATTTCCAAGGCACAAGTAAATCTTTGTGTTGGAACTGAGTTCTATTCTCGTGTACCGGAAGATTGATGCCGGCCACTTCGACGGTGCTATTGTTGTGTATCACATTTTCTTTCTTTTTGCACAAATAATTCGATTTTGTTTGATCCTTAGCCCATACGGTGATAAGAGCTCGACCTCCCGAACGCAGTAGACGAGCTATTGTTGCAACTGCTTGAATGCGTCTCGACTGAAATAAAACAAAAATATTCTATCAAAAAATTTGTACAAACTTCAGGCTTATGAATCAATCAATCATTTGGTCCTTTTAGTCGGATGTTTTAAAATTTCACTAAGTAATAAAATAATCAAAAATGGTTGAATAGTGTACACGAGTTTAATCTTTGTAGACTTTAAATATATATAAAGTTACCTGACTACTGAAGTGATGTATGACCGCAATGCAAATGATAACGTCAGCGCAACCATCCCTGATCCCTGCATGGAGCAAGTCGAGCCTGACGCATTCGGCCGCTGGCACGTCGCCTATGTAGCTCTTGCACTCATTCAACAAGCCACTGCTCCGTTCGCCTGCTATCTAAATTAAAAAAAATTACAAGGGACTCAATACTTTGAGCAGTATTATTTATTTGAGATTTCCGTCCTATTTCATGCAAGTTGCACCTGAAAATACCGGTTTAACTGTTGCTTTATGAGAGAATTGAGAAGACGGCCGAAGGTTTTTTTCCTAGATCGGGTAATTTATAAGGGAATGGATACTGTATATTACCTGTAGTATATCATTGCGTTTGAGGATGTTCTTGCCGTTGCCGGCGCCGAGGTCGAGCAGCACGGCGCCGGGGGGCGAGTCCCGCACGAACCCCACCACCTGCGGCCACGCCTGGTGCCGCGTGCTGCTGAAGTGACGCGATATCTGCTCGTATACCTGTACACAACATCCGCCGAGTAATAGACAAAAATAATAAAGCACTGGGAAAATAATAAATACTTTGTAAAAGAAAAGAAACAGTGGACCTACATCGAATATTTGCGACAGGCGCATTAGTATCGTCATCGTCAAAAGTTAAAATTAGTATGAGATTTTGGTGCACTCTACACCCGCTAGGGGCGCTGCACGATATTGGATAGGCTCATGGGATGGGATAAAAGAATAAAATAACAAGACACCTACTTTCCTGTCTACGAATCCTACCATGAATTACTACAAAATTTGTATATATTATATATATCTACAGATTACCTGATGTACATGCAATTCCTCCAAATTCGAAGCAACATTATCATTCAAATCACTTGTAGATGTTGCATCTGCCGTATCGCAGAGGGTCTTGTAAACGCAATCACAATCACCGCACCTTGTCCACCGGAAAGTCAAGGATATCCTGATCTCTCTATTTCTAGTCTCACTTGTAACCACTTTAATACGCTGACCATCCTCCAGGGTTCGGTGATCAATGATTGGGTCCCAGGTTCGAGGCTGTATGCCGTGTTGCCAGTCATATCTATAAGAAATAGTAGTATAAGCTAATTTTAAAAGACATTTATTTCAATATTCAGAAACATCTAGCTTATAAAAGTTTTACTGCAGCACTCAGAGTTAAAAATAGTTCCTTAGGAAACCTATTGGTCCAAATTAAAAATGATAAATCTACACTACTTGAATGTAAAGAGAATCTTGACTTTTAAGCAATTATAATAAACATTTTTAGTAATCTTATTTGACAGCCTCTATTGTTTCATATGTCACTAACTTTTGGCACTAAAACATTTTGTATCAAGAAAGTAAAGACAATTTCCTACCTCGCCGCTCCTTGCATTATGAGCATAGACCTTGGTGGAATATCTATTGGTATGTTTAAACCACTGTGATGTCTCCAATCCATAACAACAGAGGATCCGAGTGAGACGGAGAGTATTGTGGACCCAAATGGACTGTGCCTGTCAACATGCAGTGGAATACCTGGAATAAATTAATAAAAAAAAAACAAACAATGTAAATTTTACCTGGAATGTTTTTTTAATATGGATAAATGTTACTGGTTGGTGGTATAAAAAGTTTAAATAAGATTAAAAAATTACCTTGCCCTGGAATATATTTATTAACAGTGAGCTGATCGGGTGGTTCCAAGTTAATATCATATTTTTTTAATCTCGTCCAGAAAATATTACAATCTTTTGGTATCTTGTCTGATAATGGTGCATCTAAATCTACATCATTGCTTCCATAACGAAATTCATAACCAAAATGTCTTACTTGACGATTTTTCAGATTTGGTTTTTCATTCTCCCAATCAAAAACTTCTATTAATTTTTCTTCTTCTTCTTTACTGATAAAATCCTCTATGATACATAGACCTTCTGGATCTTTCTGTGCACATATAATTTCTGTATTTGGCACTAAAATAATTATAATTCATTATATTATTTGATTATTTTTTATTTTATTAGATTAGTTTTACAGTAAAATTCGGCAATTACTTGACAGATACATCATTAAATTATACTTTAATAGATGAAACCAATTTAGCTGCTAATTAATGTTTGATTTTTGTTTACAAAAGCTGTGATTACAAATGTGATGATGTAAAATTATTGATTATAAAGATTTTCATTACCATTTTCAACAAAACACATATACAAATATGTGTCATTGTTACAACACTTTCTACCATTATAATTATGATAAAAAGTTAAGGCACTAGCTTCACTATCAAACACTAAATATGAATAAGACTCCCCCTTTTCAGCAATAAACTTTTTTAGTTTCACTGATGGCAATATATTCAATAGATTTATTATGTCATCTTTTATTAGTCCAGTTGCTTGGCCTACGTTGCAAAGAATTATATTCTGAAAAAAAAACAATATATCGCAAGTATAGTTTACTTTGAGCATAAACATAAACTTAAAATTTTCATTTTAAATGTTTTAGACGATGTTAAATCATCTCAAAAGTAGCATGAACAGTGGTTTCCAAGGAACGCCTTAGTGCTAGATGGTTTAGAGTAAGATAATTAGTAAACTTACACTTCCAGGCTTATCAGAACAAATAACACCTTTTGTAGATTGTAATCTTGCCGCATATCTTTTGCATTTTTTAATCACTTTTTTAGTTTCATTCATTTTTGAAGACGTTTTATTTTTGTCCTGGTATTCAAATCATACATTATTTAACGTATTCATATATTAATATATTTAACGTACTCATGTTGTACAAAGACCAAAACATATGATTATGACATTTCGCAATATTTCGTTTTTTTTTTTTAATTTTATGACCTGGTTTCATAGACCTTTAGGTCATAACAGTTCGTTGCAAATCCCAAAACTAAGAGTAAATTGTCAAAAATAGATATTAATGTTTCTGTCATAAACCAAGAGTATATAAAAAAATTGTCAATATGGTCATAAAGATAATGTTATAATTTCAATAGGTTCAAGACTGACCATTTATCAGGTTTTTTTTGTAAATTACTTCTTTGTATTGCTAAATATAAGGTATAAGCATGTGTGTCGTCGCTGTTAAAAATTATTTCCGTTCGAAGAAATAAAAGGTACAGTCAGCGTCATATAGATCGTCACAGACAAGATATGCAAATATATAGGTACATCAAAAGTAATCAATTATATCGGTACAACAAAAGTCCTCAAAATAATAGATACATTCACCCTGCTCAAATACATCGGTACATAGACAGCGTCAAATATATGAGTACATGCAAGATGCTCATAAATATCGTAGCAGCCACAGCGTCATAAGTAACGAAGCAGTCAAGGTGCGCAAAAATATCGGTACATTTGGCAAAATTAAACTCTATCTCTATATACTTGTGATACAATTTGGAATAAACTACTTCTGTTACATTCATTTGACACTTTGTATTAACATTATAGGTTGTCCGGAAAGTTCGTTCCGATTTTCGATATAAAGCTTACAATAGACTGTAGCTGAAGTGGATTCATTTTCGGATTTCCACCATTATCAAACGTCACAAAAATTTCTATATTGTGAATCATTTCATTTCATTGGTTGAGATAAAAACTAATTTTTAAAATTTTAGCCAAAAATAAAAGACGTTTTAGGTATAGAGTCGTACCAATATAATTTAAAAACATTTCCAAAAATTTAAGAGAACAGGGTTTTAATTTTCCCTATAAAGCGGCACGAACTTACTGGGCAACCCAATATTTTTCTTCTCCTGTCATAACGCTTAAATATATTATGAAAGTTTGTCACGCCGAATATGACAGATACGTAATAACTAATATCAAATTTTGCCTTGTCACAATATATACTAGTTTGGCGCAGTATTCTAGTATGTTTGCCGTAATATGTAAGTTTACCGGTTCGTATCTCAGGCTACTTTTTTTCATTTTATCAATCACAGGGTTATTTTTTCATAACCAGTAAAAATTTGGTAATGTAAAATTTTGCTCGACAATTTTTTTTTATAATTTTCGCTGTCGGGTAGAAAGAAATTTAAATAAAGTTAACAACAATTAGGTCAGACCATCGCGAGTGAAGTGAGTGGGCGGAGCGTGGATTGTTTTTGCGGTTTTTAAGAATGGTACGCGCGGAAACTATACGTACAAGTGTTATCTACATATGTGTGCGCGCCCACGCACACTGGAATGTTTATTGCAATCGACCAAAAATTTGATGTAGTTTGGATATTGACATTCAGTTTTTTTTCTTTGTTTCTTAAATATAATCAGTATCAGTAAAAGGTAATAGTAAAAGTGTTATTTTTAACGGTACAAGTTTAACAAACATGAGTAATAAGACAAATTACATGTCAATAGCATCGCTTTATCTCCTTCATTTTTGTTTGAAATAGAAAAGTACTTTAACGGTCAAACTCAGTCCAAGGCAATATCAAAATTACCTAATAACTACGGCGATAGAGTTTAATTACATGTGCTTCGATATTAAAATTAAAAAGTTAAAATATCAAAAAATAAAAATAGTTGCTTGGGATTTGAACCGCCGAACTTACGCACCAACGGCGGCGAACGATAAGGCCACGAGACCAAACTAGCATATATGATGACAAACTTAAATTTGATGTTGGTTTTATCTACCTAATATCTGTCATCCGCGTCGAACACTTTTAGTAAATTTTGAAAAATGGTTTGATGCAAAGTGTCAAATGAATGTAACAGAAGTAGTTTATTCCAAATTGTATCACAAGTATATAGAGATAGAGTTCAATTTTGTCAAATGTACCGATATTTTTGCGCACCTTGACTGCTTCGTTACTTATGACGCTGTGGCTGCTACGATATTTATGAGCATCTTGCATGTACTCATATATTTGACGCTGTGTATGTACCGATGTATTTGAGCAGGGTGAATGTATCTATTATTTTGAGGACTTTTGTTGTACCGATATTGATTACTTTTGATGTACCTATATATTTGCATATCTTGTCTGTGACGATCTATATGACGCTGACTGTACAACTACTCTATGAAATTATTGACCCTTCAAACCAAATTACCAGGTCATAAAATTAAAAAAAAAAACAAACCAAATATTTGGCAGTAAAAAAAAGCAATTGTCAAAACTAAATATTTACTTTCGTGTAAACAAACTAGTACTTTGTTATTAACAACAATTAAGTATTTAACATGAATAAGGTATAATAGTATTACTTAGGGTTGTGGGAATTATTTTTCTCTGTAAATTGTTATCATAAAAATCATTTTTTTTGTTTAAATAGGAAACAACAAATCATAAGAAGCGGCATGTGATCTGCATGGCTTCAGATTTCTTCTACCCGAATACTGGAGGAGTTGAAGAGCATATATATAATTTGTCGCAATGTTTGATAAAACGTGGACATAAAGTTGTCGTAATTACTCATTGCTATGGAGAAAGAGTCGGTGTAAGATATCTAACAGGCGGCCTAAAAGTGTATTACTTACCTATAAAAGTGTTTTACGCTCAATGTGTTTTGCCTACCATGATTTGTAATATAGCCTTAGTACGCTACATATTAATACGCGAATGTATTGAAATTGTTCATGGTCACTCGGCCTTCAGTGTGCTAGCACATGAAATTTCAATCATAGGCAAGTTGCTAGGTTTGAAAACGGTTTTCACTGATCACAGTCTATTTGGCTTCGCAGACACCTCAGCTGTTCTAACTAATAAATACTTACAAATGTGTCTGTGTGAGTGTGACCATTGTATATGTGTGTCACATACTGGAAAAGAGAATACTGTTTTAAGAGCTAAAGTAAGAGCACACAAAGTTTCTGTAATTCCTAATGCAGTTGATGCTTACAACTTTACCCCAGATCCAAGCAAAAGAGATCCTAATGTGATAACAATAGTCATTGTATCAAGATTAGTGTATAGAAAAGGTGTAGATTTGATGGCTGCAGTGATAGCTGATATGTGCCCTCGCTATCCTAAACTTAGGTTTATAATTGGTGGTGATGGTCCAAAAATGTGGTTGCTCCAAGAAGTGAGAGAAAGAAAAGGCTTTCAGCACTGTGTCACTTTGTTGGGTAGTTTAAAACATTCAGAAGTAAGAGATACATTAGTCAAAGGTGATATATTTCTTAATACATCATTGACTGAAGCTTATTGTATGGCTATTGTTGAAGCTGCATCATGTGGATTAAAAGTGGTATCAACTAAAGTGGGAGGAATACCTGAAGTGCTACCTGCAAATATGATTTATTTAACGGAACCAAATGTTAACAGTATTGTTAATGGAATTGAATTAGCCATGGATGATTTAAATAAGGGACATATTCTTTGTCCATACGAATGTAATAGAATGATAAGAAAAATGTACAATTGGATGGATATTGCAAGGAGAACTGAGATAGTTTATAATAAAATTTTATTAAATAAAAACAAACCATTGGGTCAACAGTTGAGAAGTTATTTGAGTAGTGGTGTGTGGCCATTTTTATTAGTCATAAGTTTAATGTATTTATTATTACAATTAACTGAAAGAATATATAAAAGGAAACATATAGATATAGCCAAAGATTTAAAATTATAATTGAAGTTCATTTCTTTTTCATATTATGTATTATTTTGGCCACATATATTTTTTATACATAGGTAAGATAAGACTGGTTTTGTATAAATATATTTTTTATTTGGTGATGTAATAGTGTGAAAAAATATTATAGATACTTGTTCAAGTAATCTATTTGGAGTAAGGAATTTGTGTAGTTTTAACAGCGTAATATATTGTTTTTCATAAATATTGACAATCTATATATTTTGCTGCATTAACAAAAAAATTCCTACAGAGTATACTTCTTACTAAATACACAAAAGAAAAAGTCAATAGAATTTTTTTTATGTGAAGAAAATAAAATATTTTATATGTCTTTTGGAATTAAAAACTTCTTTAATTTTCTTTTTAATATTCTATATAATACGCTTTGCTTAGTAAAAAAATATTTGAATAAGAAATAAACTTCGTTGATGACTGCAAACTTTCTTTTAATATATATTAAATGTAAATACTTTAGTTCTTTATATTAGAGTATAGTTAGAATTGAACTAGATAAATAATAAACAGATTAGTTTGGAATGATTTATATTATAAATTTGAATGCTATGATCAAGTAATACATTATAATAATTATTTTCCCTTTACTAAATAACAAATTTGTTAGCTAGCACAAACATTTGTTAACCAATATGTTTTGAAACATTAATCAATAAACATATTTTAAATTAATATAATTTCAAATAATAAGACTGATATATTTATATGTGTAAATATTCAGGCTTCTAACAGTGCTCCATCCATGTTGCTCCAACAATTTAAGCCCTGTGAACATCAAAATATACATAAAAAACAATTTTTAAAAATTAAAAGATTTGTGTTACTCTTTTTTAACTTTATACATACTTTTACTTATCTAGCATTTGTATGATAAAGATATATGTAAGGAGAATATGTTATGGACTATATTCTTAGTATGAAAGAAATATTAACAAGAGGGATATACATAAGGGAAATTAGGAAGATGGAAAGTAACATACAAGAGTGGTGGTTGGAGTGGTTCAAATACATGTCTTTTCCGGAGGACAGACTAGCTTAGCTAAATAACACGTGATGATTACTTTCACTTAAATGCATTCAAGTAACTGTTACCTCATCATTGGTATCCACAATACTGTAAGTAATTAAACAAATATTCAGTTGTATTAATACCACAAAAACCTTAGAAATTGTTAGGTCATTGTCCTTTTAAACTTGCATTACAATGCGACAGCAAATATTTAACCAGATTTTCACTGTATGTATGTTTACTCTGTACCTCGAATGTAAGTCTTGTATTGAGCTAGTAGTAAAATTCCACGGTGATTATGTATGAAAGAACTTGGTACTTACACTTTAGTGGTGCGCGGCGGATAGTTTGGCCTGACACCGGCCTGCTTCAGTTGCAGCACGATGGAACGCAGGCGAGCAACGTCGCGGCCCCGCCTTGGTCCAAAGTCGCATAGCTCAGCCACGCGCGCCCACTCCCCGCCTTCCGTTGACCCACCCTCGGAACCTCGCGCCAGCGCGCGTTCTGCATTTCTATACCGGCAATAAAAATAAGAAAACAATTGTGTCCAGAAAATAAAAAAAAACTGTACAGTATGTCTATGTCTACACTGCAAGGAAACGTTTTTATGTCCTTGTAAATACCATATCCTAGATGTATTTGATCTAGTGATTTTGTATCTAAAACCAGTAATTTTTGCATGTTAAATAAAAACAAAAATTTGTAACCATGTACGTCATAGGGGTCCCTCATCGGTTGATAATGTCCATCGCAAATGACATGCCTACACTACTGATCAACAACTCTAGTGCAAAAAGTATATCTTAATCAAAAGTTATAAAAATTTATGACAAAATGTTGAATTAAAAGGAATCTTTTTTCGATAACAATTAATGTAGAAAAAAGTATAGTAGACAAACAATATTTAAAAAATTGCCGTGATTTACACAAGAATGAGACAAAGAATTTGATGAAACCATATTATGTAAATGACACCAAATTAGAGTATGTGAAAAATAGACAATAACTAACAAGTACATAACCCATTAATAAATAAAAAGTGTCATCACCGTACAGAGATGATTTAACCAATTATATCCTAATTATCCCATGATTTTTTTTATACAAATGAAGAAATACCAAGATGTTACAATCACCAATATTAGTAAACATTGAAACTACATTTTTGAATACTCACTTAGCAGACTCCCTGACAGCATTGAAAAGAAAACAGTAATTATTAAAATAAAAACCAGAATTAACCTAATCATTAAAATAAATACATAAAATTATATTAACAGTATTTGTTTTTATAAAAGAAAGAAATCATTATTTATTTAACTCAAGAATTTTTTTACACCTCCCCGACATTAAAGCTCCATGCATTTACATATTAAAATACAGAGTATATAATATAGTTATAGAGTAGTATATATAATATAAAACTCGGATTATAAGACATAATTAAGAAGATACCCAGTACCAAGTATTCATTACTAAATCTTTAAATAAAATTTCCCTTTGCATCAAACAAAATTATTATATTTCCGAGCAAATTATGTATCTTTCAATTAACTGAAAACTGCACTCAATACAATATTGACATTTCAACTACAATATTAGGTATTGACAAGGAATTGTAGAGTTTTGTTTGGTGATTATGAAATTTTTACCTGTTAGCAGCTTTGGTTTTAGCAATTGTTTCCTCATGCGTCTTGTACCAATCCTCTAATTCCTTCTTTGCAATTTTTAACATTTCCTCCTTTTTCCTTTCTTCTTCTTCATCTATAAAGTGTATCAATTATTTAAAAAATGTACATTGTATCATAAAATGACTTAATAACTGAGTCATTTATTGCATAAGAAATGAGTCATTTGAAGGCTAGAAAATTATATGAATGTGGTAAAAGCCTATTGAAATAAACAAATCTTCAATAAGGCATTCATTACTTCTAGATATTGTTGCTATGCTCTCTATTGTACTATTTTGTTTAAGGAATTTTTAAATCATCCAGTTATAGTATTTTGCATTTGTTTTTCAAAAATGGGTGTACAACAATATGTTATCTGGTTCCCTGAACCTTAGTTACTTGAGTCAAGGTATTCCACAACCGATGGTGCATTTATATACTGTACTTTGTTGTCTTCAATTTTTTTTAAGGCATGATAGAAATAAATAAGTTAAAAATGGATATGAATGTTAAATATACTTAGTAGGTCACAATAAGTGATCAAGTAAGGGTATAGTTAGTAATTCTATAACCTTTTTCAGTAAGTCTCTTTTTCTGTTCCTCGCGCCATATTCTTATCTTCTCCGGCTCCTCCCTCTCCTGTCTGAACACTGTAGTGGGAGTCGGCTCAGTGTCCATCAGACCCTCTGATTCATAAACTGCTGAACTTGGAATTTCTGTAAGCCAATGCATGCAATATTTTATCTTGAGAGATATTTTGTATGTGTTTGGTTTAAATAATGAATTCTTTTAAATTTTGATGATAGTATTTGCTAACATTAAAAAAAAACTGATGTTTTTTTTTTTAATATAGCATACAGTTTGCATGACAATAGCATGGTGACCAATGGCTTACTATATCTTGTCTTATGTGGCTTAAAGATTATGCCATTATGTAATTTTTTTGAAGGGATATTTTTATTTATGATAGCTGAAAATAACCATAGTTGGTGTCTTCATATGAAAGAAAATGTGTCTACCCTACTTTTAAAATAAATATCTATCTTATAATTTTTTTTATTCAACCTTATTTATTGGAAAGTGGGAGGATATTATGATTACTTTGTAAAACTTGATACTCATATACATGGTGTACTATATATAAGGTACCTAGGTTAAACAATACAAAATAATATATTTACAATAAAAAAGGAAGTATGTAATAAATTATAACAATCTTTTAAATATGAAATAATATAAAAAAGTGTCAATAATTACAAAAAAAAATTGTAACTTTTGTCAAAACTACTTCATATAAATGTGATTCAATAAATTAAAAAAAAAAATTACCGACAAAATCCTCAAAGCCGTTTGAAGCCGGAGCAATGATTGGGGGAGGAGCACTAGTTTCCAATTCGTCTTCCAGGCCGGCCAGCTGATTTTGTTCTCGTGCCAGAAACTCCGCTGCCGGGTCTACCTCTGGCTGAACGAAATTGTCGCCGAAGTCATCCATTTCGAATAATAAATTGGAAAATAAAATTCTTTTACAAAGAGAATCGTCGACGTCAAACAAATGTCGATGAACAATTAAAACCATAGACATTGCAAATTTTTTGACAATGACATTCAAAATGAAAAATCCATGATTCGTCAATTTAATTTAGTCGAGATGAAAAAAAAATCAAACAAATTTTGAAATAGAGTTTAATCAGTTATTTTTTTAACAAATGCAATATTAAAGTCATTCTTACAAAAGTAGACTTTTTTGCCATGCAGATCAAATGCAGATTGGCAAATCGTCACCTCTAGCAACTGGCTAGTCTTTGTTGAAATTGTCTATGGGTCGTGACCATTTGTCAAAAATTGAGTGTCACTGTCATTTTGACTTTGACATTAGTGACGTTTTTCTCTGATGTTTAATTTCGTGTAAATATTTCTCAATTCCCAACAAATTTATACATTGTTTATTTATATTTAAGCTTTATCGGTGACAGTCGTGTTGGTATTATTTATTGGGTATTGCAATCAGAAGATTATAGCGATATTCTTGTGATTAATAATATCTTGATTGCTTGTCGATAAATTATTTGATTAGCGACCTATTTCGTTTTGTGCATTGATAGTATTCGGTGATACATTTTGTATGCGTGAATAATGAACTTGTCGTTTGCGGGTTGTGGTTTTCTTGGTATTTACCATGTTGGTGTTGCTGTGTGTTTTAAGAAATATGCTCCACATTTATTATTAGGAAAGATATCCGGTGCTTCATTTGGTGCTATATCGGCCTGTGCACTTCTTTGTGATATTCCTATAGGTAAGTATAAACAAGAAAACATTTTCTGCTTACTTATAACCAATTCTTCTATGGCAAAAATATATTTTTAAGAAAAATAAATATGATTAGACTACGACGACACTATGAACTGTAAACAGTATAGACATTAATTCCACAATTTATGTCGTAGTCTAATAGTCCTTTATTCTAAAAATCCACTGATATTTTTAAATGTAATTTGTTACTAATATTGATATAGGTACCTTAAATTTAAAAACAGACATTGACATTTTTAGTTACTATTGTTGAATATTAAAATCTAAAAATAAGGCAGGTTTGTTGCGAAAATTGTACTGACAAAACCACCAAGACTGGCACATAGTATATGGTATAAATTATTTTTAAGTTTTAGTGAACTAATTGCTAATGTTCCCAACAAAATATTCAAAAGTAAAATACTTATACATACTTCGTTACTACTCATTTATTTTTGAATCAATCATACATAGTAGTTATGTTTATCGTATTGTTCATGATGTACATTTTGTTATTCACTTATACTCTGTTACATTAAGTAAAATAAGGATATTATTTACAAAAAAATTTTAATTATGTAAATTGTTTTAACATACATGACTTAAAAAAAAACTGAAATAATTTTACCCAAAATAAAATACTATAATATTAGTTATAAAGTGTGATTTTTTTGGTTGGCAACTTATAACATTTACCGGCATTATGATAAGAACTGTCTCAACCTGATAATAATAGTAAATATAGATTGTTTATAGAGGAGAGGACATTGCCTCTAGGTGTCAAATATATTTCATATCTCAAGTGTTTTCGTAAAATATGTATTTTGCACAAAATCTACAAATCATATAGTTATCTAATTTCATATGATAACCCATAAGCTAATTTGAAAACTGGATAATTTATTGAAACTAGTCCGAGTTACGTACCATGGACTCCATAGGGGTGTCCAACTGTGTTGGAAATGTTTATAAAAAAATAGAGAGAGTCTATGTAGAGAGTCATGCAATGTTCTGGGACACTTTGATGTTTCAAATAATAATTATCAAATTATAATACATTTTCCTTTATATTCTTAATAAAGGTAAATAATTTGAGTTCCACATCTAGAGATCTTAATGATTCATTTTTTTATAATTTCGACAGGTGAAATTACTAGTGATGTGCTGAGGATAGTCGGAGAAGCGAGGGCTGGGTCTCTTGGACCATTTAGTCCCTCCTTCAACATTCAGAATGTGCTCCTGGCGAGCATGCAGAGGCATTTGCCTCCTGATGTACACAAGTTAGTTAGTGGCAGGCTACATATCTCACTCACCAGAGTTTATGATGGCAAGAATGTCATTGTGTCAGAGTTCCCCACAAGGGAAGACCTCTTACAAGTAAGTACATAATCATAGCCTTGAAATTTAACTGCCGTGATACTTGTGTTGAAACATGTTCTCTACTTTTTCAAAGAGAAAGTTAATGATGACAATATTTTATTTAAATGTGTATTGAATGTGGAAACACAACTTGACAAAGGTATCTTCATCATACTTAATTATGAATATTTACGACATTTTCAAATGACAAATAGCTGGCAATATTAAAACAGAACATACAAAGATAGAAAAAATGTTCTGATAGGCGTTGCTGGCATCGTGTTTCGTGCCAGTGTTCAGCGGGATGCTGCCGCCGCGGTTCCACGGCGTGCGCTACATGGACGGCGGCTTCAGCGATAACTTGCCTGTACTTGATGAGAACACCGTAACTGTCAGTCCTTTCTGCGGAGAGAGCGACATCTGTCCACGCGATCTCAGCTCCCAGCTATTTCACGTCAGTATGCAGTTAATATTTATATTATAAGCACCAGAAACTGATTTTATACACTACTGTATTGTCGCTTTTGTCCCGTTTCTTTAATTGTAACTTTTTTTCGCTCGTGTCAGTTTCGCTATTTCGTAATTAGGCTATTACTTTTTTACACAACGTAATTATTTGCAATGTTTATTTATTTATTTATTTATTTATTGGAAGACCAACAGCCATTTTTACAAATTAAGTACAACAATAGTTAGTAAACATATAGCCAATTATAGGTCCTCGCCGATAGTGGCATTTTACACAAATGTTTTAGCGCGAACAGATATTATACATTAACAAGAGTCAAAAAGCACAAAAAAGAATTACAAGATTACAAAAAGAAAAGCTTGATTAGTTTAATTATGTTTGTTCTTGACGAAAAATTTCCGATAAAAAGCCTGCTTTATAGAATTACTTGTAGAATTAAATATATCTAAGGTGGAACTTTTAGAGTGATTGTTAACAAAGAAGCCAGCTCGTAACATAAATGAATTTTGTCGATAGTTAGAAAATGCCATAGGAAGATGAATAGGAGTGTGATGGCGTGCTGATTTCTTTGGTACATTAAACAATATTTTAGAGAGAAAAGAGGGACAGTCAATACTACCGTTTATAATATTTAACATAAATAATATGTTTTACTTTTTTGTCTATCATGAATATTTGATGACCCCACTTCAAAATAGAACATGTTCCTGGTTATGAATTAAAAAAGAATGAAGTCGAATCACACATCTAAAAGCTGTAAAATTTGTGTCCAACACGCGGCTAATAAAGGCGTACTTTTAGGTGAACTTAGCAAATACGAGTATCGAGCTATCGAAACAGAACATTAACCGATTCGCGCGCATCCTATTCCCGCCCAAGCCGGAGGTGTTAAGCAATATGTGCAAGCAAGGCTTCGACGACGCGCTTCGTTTCCTGCATAGGAACAACTTGATCTCTTGCACCCGCTGTCTCGCTGTACAGACCACATTCCAGTTGCAAGACGTACTCGACGATAGCCACGAATACGACCCCGAGTGTGAAGAGTGCAAAACGCATAGACAGGTTAGTTAGTTGTGTTATCTTTTCTATTCTATTCTTAAAGGCATCGAAGAAAATTTAGACGTGGACGTGAAAAAACGAAAGGAACGACTCATGCCCGAAATGAATCGTGGTCGGCCCTATTCACAGCATCTTTGAATTAAATAATAATTGTACATAAAAAAATGGAACATATGAGTGAGAACACACTACGCAAAAGTACCAATATTAAACCGTAACCGACTTTGCGCCGACGCATAAGCTATGCGTAAGCAATTTAATACAGTTAAAAAGTGAATTTAAAATTGTCAGGACGCTTTAGTGGACGACCTGCCGGACACGGTGATGACGATCTTCCAGAACGCGATCGAGTCCGCCAACAGCGGGCTGGCGAGCTGGCTGCTGCGCCGGCGCGGCATGCGCTGCATCTCCCTCATCACGCTGCCCTACAGGGTGCCCGTCGACATCCTCTATGCCACCTTCACCAAGTCAGTGCTATTTAACCCTAGATACTAGATACTAGTCATGGTACAGTCAGCTGCATAAATTAAGTATAAGGTCGGATACGTACATATTTTTGAAAAAGGCGTGTACAAGTTTTGTAAACTTTGTAACTGTATCAATATTTATGAAACTGACTGTACATTGTAACAGAAAGATGTGTAAATGTTTTTCTACTTGAATAAGTACTTTTTATTATTAAGTACAGACTGTGTATAATTTATTTTAATCCCCTAAATGGTTTGGATAATTAAAACAAATATTGCTTTTATCGTTTATTAAATTACTTTGTATTAGCTCCTCCAATAAATAGGAAATAAACATTGATACAATATATCATTGGTTGTGTAACGTCATGTTATGTGTACAATTTATCTTTCACTTGATAGAGAAATCAAGTTATGTAGGTATTGGTTATAAAATTAATTGTGATAAATAACATAAGCTTGATCAATTTCTGATGATTTATGTTTATCATTATTTTTAATTCGAGATGCGAAAGAGTTTTACGACTTTGTAGACTCTTAAATGCTATCTCACAATTACTCGATTTGTCCAAATATTTCCTTCCAAATAACCGTCAAAAGCCATCTCTACTTGTCGGTGCTATACTCTACATTCCGTTGTTAGGTTTGTTAGATGCTGTTTTATACTCTGTAGAATTATTGGATGTGATCGTATTTACTGCGCTTCAAATGTGAAATTGATTAGAATGGTCCTTCGAGCCAGATAATATATTAACAAAAACTTTAGAACACTGTATGAACATTCTCATATACTATTAGAATCTTATAGCTTACGATATAGTTGTAACATTGTGATACAGGAAATAGTCAGGATGTTTTCATGAATCGATCGACGGATAAAGCAATCGCTTTTGCGCGTTGCATGTTTACATTTGACCGAACGTTGGGTATTGTTTTTTAACGATATTTCAACAGAGTTATATGACCTCGTCTCTTATCGTTTTTGTAACTTTTATAACATTTTCGAAGGCAGATAAGTTTGACGTCAACGGCATATCGGAATCGTTCTCTTTATTTTTGTGTAATGATTTTTTTGCGGCAAATTAGATCTGTTTCTGTATGCAACTGTGTCATGGGTTTACTGGCTACTGTTTAATTTCAATTCAGGTTATCGTGTGTCCTATTTATACGACACATTTTTACATCTAACAATTTTGTTCTAAGCGATAAATATTAAGGGATAGATTGAAATTTCGTGTCTAGTAGTGTTTTAAAAATGCTTTAAAATGATTTTGTCTCGTACAATTGCTGTCATTTTAACATTGACTTATCATGGTAATCTCTATAGCTTAGTTATTTTGATATATTTTCCTATTTAGATATTTTACTGATATTCTCTACATGTTTGTGTAATCCTATCTAAAACAAGTCTAGAAAATTGTGTTGTTTGTTGTTAATTCCTATATAGATAACATTTTTTTGAACCAAATTAATATAAGTACAGCTTTGTGATGGATTTTATTTATTTGTGACCACGCATTTTTGTTGCCAACCTAGAGATATAGATTAATTTTATTCGTACACGATTAACTTATATCAATACGTGTATATGAATGATTAGGCTATAGGCGCTTTGGTGTCAGGCGCCTTGTGGGTTTCCATCATGGGTTTCAGAAATTAATCGCTCTTTCCAAGGCCGTCTTAATCATAGTAAGCTCAGGTGAAAAAATCAGTCTGGAGCCCTTACGCTCCGGCGTCTCTCACTATACAACCTTGGGTTAAAACGGTTTTGACTCCCTCACGGCTTTTCTTCGCCCTGTGTACATAAATATGAAAAATGTGATCGCTTTTTTAGTTATATCGGTGATAAAGTAGAGACGCACGCTCTGCAGTACGCGGTAATGGGCAATGTCCGCGTGCGTAGGCGACGCTGTCTGCGACACAACAACGTTATGACTAGGTCAGTGATTGCTTTTTTTTAATTGGGTCAACCGGTGATGGTATACGTTGCCTCGAGGCTTGTTCTGCCATTTAAAAATCGCCAATTGGTATATTTTTTTATTTTTAGGTTAGGATTTTGACGTTTGACATTTAGATATATAATGTCTGTGTTGCCAGTGTTGTTTGAATGTTTTCTTACCGTTGGTGGTGGTTTCTGGTAGTTTATAATAATGTTTGTATTAGAGGGATTGCATTGTTGTTTGTATAGTGTCGTTTTTATTTTGTTTTTTCAGAACCATGAGCAATTTTTATTACACCAATTTATGCATGTATTTGCATGGGAATGCATTACTAATTATAAATTATTATATAAAATTTAATGAAGCAATTATTCCTAATTGCAATATAGTTTGAATGAAATTGCTAATCCTTGTAAAATAAAGTAAAAAAACATTACACTGTAAACTATTTGACGTAAACTGAGATTATGTAATGCATCTTCTAACTATTGCAATCATCAGTGTTTTCTATAGAAATCTTAAACTATGATAATTGTTATAAATGATAAAGAATGTTTTGGACAAATAACAAGTTGATGAAATTATCAAAAATGAAACATTATATATGACAGTTTTACGTAAGGCTTCTAGAAACTTCATTCTTTACCCACCGACGTTTTCCGTTCGACCTTCGAATGTTATCGAAATATAACCGACGCCCGATATCATATCCTTTTTCAAATTGCGAACACTTCCCGTTTTATATTACGTACGTTCGATTTCAGTTATTTGTTTTTCTAATTTATCAAAATATGCGTAATACATAAAAGACTCAGTCCTCTGTCCTCTGAATTGTTATCACCAGAATATGGTACTCTATTAATCATAGTCTAAGAATATATGTTAATTGTCATGCCAAAGAATTATGATAGGTTCCTTGCTGCTTTATGGTCTGTATACCATAATTATATACAACATATTGGTTGCCAAACTCTTCTGTGGCTAGTTACTAAAATGTTGGCCGAATTTAAATTCTTTATAATGATTAAAAATTGTTGCTGTAAAGACCGTTAAAGGGCATACACGTTATCAAAGACTACAAGTGATCACCGTTCCGCGTTACCACACTATCTTGGTGACGTGTGTTATTCAATGCGACACTTTGACCTTGCTTCGATATCATAGTGGACAACATAATTAATTAGATTATTAAATAAGATTAGGATTTAATTAGAAAAAATATTATTAATTTTGGTACAACTTGTTATAAGAATAAGAAGATTATTTAATGGGAATTTTGATGTTAAATAACATCGCAATGGCTCACGCTATTCCTCGACTGTTCAATAAAACGGGGTATACTTTTATTTCTTCACTTTAGATCTTTGTTGTGTTGATTTATTTCTATAAGAACTCCTTTGTTGTGACAGATTCGTAACTAGTACGCCGAAGATGAGCAAATCGTTGTGGCGTTTAAGCTGGAGCTTGCTACGTCAGCTGCACGCATTCGTCTACTCCGCCCATGACCGCTCAGATGCTGCCGCCAGGATATATTACAAGCTCGCTCTAGAAGCTAAGAAGGACACAGAAGACTACAGACTAGACAGAAGGTAAGTCGATATTTTGAATGTTACACTTTCGCTTAGAGGAGCTCTAGAAGTCTACCTAATTAATGAACTATGTAATTAATTTTACAACTTAAACTGGTACACTTTCCTACCGTAAAATTCCGTATTTTTATCTCTTTCTTTTTCTAAGTGAATGATAGGAATGGCAATACGTATTTTAAGCAAAGCGCACAGTTGTAATAATTCATTTTATATGGTTATTTAATATTTCTTCTTAATATAATATTACAATATTATATTAGGATATGAAAACTATTATTATTAAAAAATAATAATGAAAATAATAAGTGCCTGGTAATAACGCGTATCTACAAAGTCACACTTATCTACTATCTAGTTAGGCAGGTTTTATTTCTTACATTGTTAGAATGAACTTTGTACGTTTATAACTTCTTTGTTTAAATGCAACTAGAAACGAAGTGCTTCATACACAAGTAACAAAGGTAGAAAGAACAAATGTTCACGCACGTAAAACAAAACAAAGTTATGGATTCACATCTAAAAAGATCCTATCTTAGTTCCCTCTTTCGTCAATCTCGTTCCTGAGGACTGTGATCTCTCTTTGACTCTTTCTTTTTCTACTCCGTGTAATTCTACTTTGTTACGGTGCGATCTTTCTCCTCGACTCTTTCTTTTTTTTCTGTGTATTACTACTTTTTTAGGTGTGTGCATTAGAGTTCTACATTGGTATTCATGAAGTCTTAGTAATTCGTAATTGCGTTCTTTTTTTATATCATACTTTTTCAACTTTACACTTCTTTTAATTATATTCATCTCTCTAATGATAAGGTTTGAGTAAACCTGTAACATTTCTACATATCGCGGATGTTTATGTGTTTATCTGGAATCACTTGTTTGTCGAGAAATAGATTGAAACACTGTTTGATATTTACAATTCCACATTACGTAGAATTTGAACTGCGTATGAACTAACGCATATCATTTTTGCGTTGACAATTATTGTTTTTGCAGAACTGATAATTCGTGTCAGTGGGTTATTATTATCGATGAGATTATTTAATATTTAGCCTTGAAGGGATTTAGAAAGTTTTAATATTATCTTATTAGCGTCAAATTAGAACGAAATTGTGTTGAATAATGTTTAGAAATTGATATATAAGTTCAAATACACACATGTATTTCATAACAGTATTATAAAACTTAATTCAATATTGTTGATGGCATAATAAAGATAATCCTAACCAACGAGCATTTTACCACAGATTTCATCTATCTGTCCCTATTACTGGGGTCAGCACACCAGGTTTTAATCTTCCAAATCGATATATCTTTCATCATTTCAGTCAATTCCTTAATCATGTTCCATTTCATGCAATCCATCAATCTCTTCCTAGACTTATACTATCCTATCTAACTTCACAAGTATAATTGGTAAAGCGTGATAGTATCGCGCCATTTGTAATTCCGTATTATAAGCCGATCCTGGGGTTTAGAAATGATTCTCTGTACACAATCAAAGGCAGTCATATCTAATAAATTAAAATCATATCCATACATCAAGTTTTCTCTGCATAGCATAGTTTGTGAATTTACAGAGATAAAGTAACATTCATTACGGGGCGAGGTCATGTGTCACATGTAGTAATTGGTGCTATCTCTGTGTGACGTCACAGCTTTGCTCTTTGTTAGGGGTCCTATCGATATGTATTCAACAGTAAACATTGCCGGCTTGTGTATTCAAATCAAACTGACTTTTATCAAAAGGATTACAAAGTCGAACTTTGATGATATATGCTAATTACCAATATTAACAAGGAAGATAGCATATTTTTGTCTTAATTTAAAACATATACAGAACTTCTCTTTAAATATGTGAAATTTGTCAAGATGATGATAAAATAAATGATATAAAAAGTATGTATTCTGTAAGTGCTATCATAATTAATTGCATTGTTTACGTCATCGTGATAAATAAAAAGAGCATACGTTATTTATCTTTATATAAAAAAGACAACATTAATGTGTAGTGTCTTAAGTGGATTATATACGTATATGACTATTTAATCAACAAAGTTTTTGTACATAATCTACATAACTTTTGGGTCCGGTGACGACCTTGACTAATCATTTCATTATATTCAGATAGCGTAGTTGATTGAACTTATAAGATAACTACATAATTAAGTAAGATATACCATGTTATGATAAGAGTATAGTCATTCGATGTTAATTCGCAGTAATCAAGAATGGCTTAATAGTATGGGACCCAGGTGGGATCCTTGCGGTAACCAATAATGAACCTTTCTGTGACACTCTTATTTATGGAAAAATGTTTATAATTTTCGTTAAAGTTAATAATTAAATTGTGTTAACACTAGACTATTTATCAATAATTTAAAATTAGAAAGCTTGCGACAGATTTTAAGGATACATTCTGAATTACTGTGTCGAATTCATTTGCTAAAACCATAAAGAATGGCAGGATGTGTTCAAATCATCTTATCTTTTTTCAACATTATGTAATGCTAATATGAAACACAATAATAATACTTTAAATTTTGCTTATGCCTACCCATGGTGACTGACCATAATTTGCTAAGATCAGCAGCTATTAAAAACAACTTTTATTAAAAAAGTTGTATTTTGTTGACAGACGTGCTAGTGAAGTCCGGGTAACTTACGGGGACGTGGTGTCAGATTCTGACACTTTTGAGCATATCCTCAACGTGACAGCGCACAATGACGCATTGTTGGCTTACTACTATCTGGACAGCGATAACAAGGTAAGAAAATGGTGCAATAACAACAATGACAAAAAGTTTACAATAGTTTCTAAGAGACCAGGTTATTGTAAAATATTAACGTGGCATAATAAACGTAACACCTCGGTATTCCCGCTGCTCGTTTGCCCCGTTCGCTTATATAAAAAAAAACTGATTAAAAAGCACACAGATTTTTTTATCAGAAAGATAAAACTTTGCTGAAATTAATAAAGATACTGACTTTATGAGTTGTTTACCATAATGTTTAACTATTTATGAAACGTCCACAACCATCAGCCTTGTTGATGTATGACTTCTATTACATATCGTGTTACCCGGGATATTAGCAAATGTTATAGTATGGCAACACTGATACGTCAAACGTTATCTGTACCCAATGACGGCCGTGACGCGGCATCGTCCGATATTCGCACCCGAGCGCGGGTTATCACAATCTATTGACATTGTTATTTGTTTTTTTTTATTTCCGTCATATGCGTGGGACTGGATACATTCGGCGGATACAACTTCCCTTTTAATCCTCAACTTTGTTCTCGCGGATGTTTTTGGCGGATTTCAGTGATCGATTTTGTTACTAGCAATTGCTCACTATGATTGGCTAGGTGATTTGATGACAGTTTTAACTTCTTTCAGACTTAAACGAGGCTGTTGATGTTTAATAGTGCAAATCCTGACCACCGCTATAAATCACTACTGTCAGCGCCAAAATGGTGAAATTCAAAAAGACACAAAATACTACGTCTTACTATGACAAGTGTAGCGGTTTTTTGATTCAAACATTAGTGAACTTTTCAGTTACGTTAATTTACATTAAATAAATGATGACTACAAAGAGTATTGTTTTGACCAATCACTAGGTCATTATCAATACGAAGGTTAATCGAAGTACAGGAAGTACTGCGTCTTAACAGCCACTGCAGCTGCGCGACACACATCTACTATCTGACGTGCCGCCAATCTATTAAGATAATATTAGGGCTGGCACTCTAACAAAACGATGGCATTTTACTGTTATAATGTCAGTATTAAAACATTTATTTTTTTTGTTTTTTTTTTCAAGATTAATGTTCCCCTAACAATATGTTATCATACATTTATTTGAAGAGTAGAAATACATGAATAACACGTAACTTTTTAAGTGGCAAATATGTTATTGATATTATATTTTTTTAGCAATAATAAATAGTTTGATTTAATATCACGATTAATGTTGATAAATATTTTTTTTGCTCGCATACATTACATGTCATTTGACAACCCTAATTAATTAACTCCTTTGTTGCTTTGTTTAGACAAATTTCAGATAGAAATGATTATATTGTTTTACACTTCCATTTTAAACAAATAATATTGATTTTTATATCATAAGGTGGCAAACGAGCGAGCGGCCACCTGAAATCGCTGAAATAGCGGAGTGACCGTTGCCCATAGACATACGCAATTGCATATGCGTTGCCTACCTTTAATCGACGGAGGAAAGGATGCACAGAGAGAAAATATTTTCCCTTTCCATGCATCCTCTCATCCGGAAAGTCCACTTCCACTTCCCATCCTTTCCTTATAAGAAAAAGAGTGGGAAGGGAAAGAGGACTAAATTAGGCCTCCGGGACGCACACTCGTCAGAGGAAACGCGGAATTGCTTCCACTTGACGCCTGTCTTCTGTGTGGTCGTGGTATTTCACCGGGCGAGCCGGGCCGATTCGTGCGAAGATGTTAAAGCGGGCTCTACCACTGTTATTTGTTGTTGTTATATGTTGTACATAGCATCTTTATTATCCCTTATGTCTATATTTACTCGACTGACTCATTACCCGACTGTCTGAACTCGGAAGGGTAAAGTTATCGCGCGTATGTAAGTTTTTATGTATGTAAGTTTGCATGTAATTTCCATTGTGACCACCAGTCACAAAACAACTGACTCAGTGAGATGTCATTCGATTCATATTCTTCCCCTGAATAACTAATAGTTTTATTATCTATGCACAATTATTTAATAGTTTTAGTCAGATCTAATCGTTTATGTTGGATATAAAACAAACCAATAACATTAATTTTAAAATTAAAGTTATTGTTTAATTTAATAATTTACAAACAAAACATGTTTGATGTTGCAACACTTAATTTGTATTTTTGTGTAATTTACAAAAGTAATCACATCACGTATTTATGTTTTGAAATGTTCAGTGTGCATACAATTGGTACCTAATTATAACATATACAGCGTGTTGTTTACAATGGTACAAAGTTAACATTTCAATCACGCGTTTAATATTCGTATTCCGTTATTAATCACACTTGAGTCACTTGTTTTTTTGTATTCGTAGAGGACATTTGTACGAGCTAAAGATTACTTGTACTATTGAAAACAACAAAGCTCTTTAATACTGAGAATTTACGGTATTTCTTTCTTGTATCCTTACAATGGATCTTACAACACTGATAGGTATGTAAATATGTTGTTGAACATGTGTTCTGACATTGGAAATACAATATTGTTGTAGATGAAGATGACAGAGATCTACGACGTGACAGACGCGGACACGGAGGCGGTGCAGTCGCCCACTGAGCGCGACCTCAACAAGCAGCTCGAGTTTGACAACGACTGGTCCTCGGACCTCATCGCCAATGATGGTGAAAACATTTTTTATTTTTACAATGAAACCAGCACTAGGATTTAAATTCCACATTTAAATTTAAAAAAGAAAATAAATACCGCCTGATATTAAGTGGCGGTTTGTAGATGCTTAACTCTAGGCTTGAAGACTAAGCTTCTTGATCTCTCTTTCGTACATCCTTTATCTTCTATTCAACTGTCTCTGTCTAACTTTCTTATTCTACTTTTCAAAACGTATCCCTACTATCTTTCTATTTTTTCTTTTGTCATTCAAACAACATATATTGTATGTTTGAATGACCTTACGTTTACAATTTGATTTATTACAAGCAAGATTAAATTTAAAATATATCTATATAATTGAATATTTAACACGTTAACATATTATCAGAGAGCGGATTGATATAAATAATAATCTTATCTGTGTATATAAGGGTATGCAATTTTATCTGTGTTAACTTTCCCACTTTAATAAGACGTAACATATTGCACAAAATTGTTGTTGTCAATGAAATTAATAGAATGAAACAATGACATAGATTTTTATATAAAAATTAGCTGTCGCCCGCGACTCTGTCCTCGATAAATTAAAAAAAAAACTGAATTAGTAGCCTAAGTGTGATTCCAGACTATGTTCTACATCGATATCAGATTTCAACAAAATCCACGCAACCTTTCTCGCACACATTCACACGCAACAATCGCATTTATAATATTTGTAAGATTCAATTACAACTGTAAGTTAGTCAATACCAATATTAACAATTTCAGACGAACTCGATCTGGATAACTTAGACGATGATCTGCTGGATCGCAACATCTTCTCGGACCCTGAGAGCGAGTGGACAGGTCAGAGATCTTATTCCAGCTCCGATGGTGATCAGCCGGAGTCCGATAGAAGGATCGAGAACTTCACAGCATTTGAAGATAATTGATGTTTATCGGTGATTGAGAGGCAGCATGATTGTTTAAAATAAATTACCTTTTCTCTAAAAGGTTACTTACTCTTGTAATTTTATATAAGAGTTGTACTCTTTCTGGTTTTTGCAAGAGAGTGTTTTGTTCATAGGAAGAGGTAATGGTTTGGGGGGATCTTATTATTATACTCTACGAGTTATATTTTTTTCGCCTCTGTGTTTCAACGGCAAATAAACATTATGACAGTACTCAGAAAATATGAATAATTGGGCGCGTACTATAATAAATTAGGGCACTGCTGTATTTTCAAATATATTTTTCTTGCCAATAAAAGACTTTACTCAGAAATTTAATATAAAGTAACATTTTCAATCGTAACAAAGTATTTAATGTGATCGTTGACGAACTTGTGCCTGCTTTTTTGTATTTCTTTGTAATTTTAAGGCCTGATAAATGTCTAGACTTTGTTATTCGACTATTCATGTTATAACCGTATGAGGTGACGAAAAGAACTGAGGCTGTTTTTAGTAAATTATTTACATATTTTGTAAAAATTTTTTACAACAAAAAATAAAGAGATGACATGAAAAAATCTCTTGACCAAAGTTTTTAAATTGAAAATTAAAAAATGCAATCTAAAAGTTTAATACTTTTTTTAAATAAAAATTAAAGTAGTACTGACATACTTCCATTCCATACACATCTAATGTAAGAAAATAAAGATGTATTTTTATGTATGTAAAAAAAATCGCAGTATTTTTATGTATTGTTTTAATATTTTTTCTCTCAGTTTACACATAATGTTAACAAATAAAAATAAAATATTTATTACTGTTACTATAGCAGGGCCGATTTAATAGGACACATTTGACACTTCATCAAAATTCAACAAAGTAACCTTGTAACAGCGGGCATAATTTTTTTCTTTTTAAATACTTAATGGTGTTATGAAAATAGAAATAAAAATATCGATTTATCATAACAACTGAATTCGATTCACATATGTTTGAAGTCCGTATCTATTAATTCATTTTAATCGATGTTTTTAAGTCACGTCACTATGAAGCTTAAATTGATAGATGTCAAATGTAACTTATTTAATTGGCCACGCTGTAGCTGAATTACAAATTCCTGTTTTTAAATATTCGTTATAATGTTATAATTTTTTTTTCTTTTACTTATTTGTATTTGCAACTGTACTAACAACAGTAACTTATATGTAATTTTAGTTTTAATGCAATTTAGATTAAGAATTTATTAAACTGTACCTCCTAAAATGTATAACATTGCCATGTACGTTTATAAATATAACAAACATTTTTTAAACCTAATGTTAAGGTGCGTTTTCACTAAAGCATAAAGTATCGCAATTAATCAGAATTAATGCAATGAGAACCAAAGGTTTTTTATTATTTAAACTAATACTACGTTTTTGTACAAATACATGTAAAATACAAAACTTTGTATAAATATTTTGCCATAAATTAGTATTTTTTGATAAAAGTGATCCAGTGAGGTTGAAATTCCTGAGGTTATAAACAATAATCCACTAAAAATAATTAATTCTGCTGTCAGTGGAAACGTACCTTTACAAATTCCCTTGAAGGGATTAAAAATACATAAAGAACTGTTACAGTTTTGTAAAACAAATACCAATGTTGCTTGTTACCAAAATATATCAATTATTTTGCAATAAAATGTTATTTATAGTTTTAATGGGTTTTATAACAAGGTTATATAGTATTGTTTGTTTGCGGTCTCTTAGAGGTTTTTGTATTTACGACTATATATTTTAACAGTGTAATGGCAGCACTGCGTCTTTAATATTTATTTACTAGCAGTACCAAAGTATGCAAAAACGTTATTTTTGTATAACACTGTCGTAATGTTGCCACACTACAGATATCTATTTTAAACAGTCAAATATTTTTAATAAATAACTTATGAAAATTTTGTAAATGTGTTTTATTTCATCGTTCTTGTATTATTCTGATCGAATTATTTTGATAGGCATTTGCATATAATCTTAGCAATTAATATAACTATAGTTGTATTAAAACATAACCTTAATATAAAAGAGATTTAAAACAGATGGAAATTTCACATTGATATTTTACCTTACCAGCCAAAGTAGAATAGCTTTTAAAGGCTTAATAAAAAATAGCGTTACGTCACTGGTTATTTTCATAACTACTGAAAAAAGAAAAAACTGTCAGTGTCACTAATTCGAATTTCAAATCAAGCTGTCACATTACTTTTAGAGAATTTATACTGTTATTATCATTATTTATTACATAATTATTAACTAAAATATCCACAAATATCGGACTGGTGGTGTTTTTGATGCTTAATTTATTTATTTTTTAACGCGATGGTGGGCAAAGGTGTCGATTCAAAAAGCAGTAGGATATTCCATCAATGCTATTTGAAGTGCTGCAAACTTCAGAATCTTACGCCGTTGAACAACGTTGTGCCCACAAACAATGGGAAAGTTTTAGACTTCTGTGTTGACAGGATCAAATATTCAGAATGGGCGCCCATTCTGAACGCTCTTAGTTGCGATCTGAGTCTTCATTCCATTTCAATACGATGCCGACAACAGGTTAAAACAGGTAAATTAAGTAAAGTCATTAATATGTCCTTGTGGTAAATTGATTATGATATCCTGCATCCTTACATTCTAAAAGTATTTTATCGGATTTTTTTAATCTGGCAATGATTTCAACACAACACTCACACGTTCAAATATATATAAAAAAAGTCTTACTTCTTAATTCAATCGAAAAAGAGATAGCATTAGATATCGCTGTTCACACTGTTTCCCATGTTTTTTTGAAATAACGTCGGGAACTGATTATACCAAATAACCAAAATTTTAATTTTTAATTTAAATAAATCTAATTCTACTTAATTGTGTTTCGTTTATTTTTAATTTTTTTTTGTTTTATGTATTTTCGGTAAAGTTATAATTTGAGATTTAATTTAACAATATCTAGTATTGGAGCATATAGACTGCGAGCGGCTGGCAAAGACGGTCACAAAACGTGCGGTCATTTTGACCAACTTTATGCTGACCAACCTCATGGAAGCGATCAACCAGATGCTGGCTGACACCACGCTATTGTCCACTTTGCATCTCGAGGGCTTGCCGCTCAAGATACCATACTTAAATCCATTCTGTGAGGTAAAGAAATGCAAACATAAATGGGTACCGTAAAATTATATAAAGTTACTAAACATACAAACGTTAACGTTTACGTTCGCGGCATTAACTGTATCTCGTTATTTACCATTATTTTGGATAAACATAAAAGCTACCTCACTTTGTTGTTAAATGGCCAAGGATTCCTTTCATGTAGACTTAGTATGAGATGGAGGGACTGTTTAAGTAAATATAAAACTCAAGTTTAATTTGTCGTATCTCATACACAAATGTATATTTGAGGATTAATGGGAGAATATTTTTTCTTAGAACGCGGTTTTCTTTAAGTGAATATGAAGTTCTCAATATTATATTCTTTGATTAACAGGCCGTGTTATCCAATAATTCCATCCAACACCTGTATCTGCCGCGGTGTCTGATCGGCGACGCGGGCTGCCTGGCCGTCTGCAAAGCGGTGCGCTGCCTCCCCAACATCCTCACTTTGGATCTATCAGGGTGTGACATCACGCCGCAAGGCGCCAGCTACTTGGCGGATTTGTTGAAAGTTAGTTCACCATCTATAAGTCATGCTAAAAAGAAAGAAGACATTCTGGCTGGATGTACTATAGAAATTTGATGACAGTACGACCCAAATTTGAAGCATCAAGTGAATATGTAATAATACTATAATTAATAAGTAATACGTGATTGTTTCAGTATCAGAAGATCCACCGGTACAGCGAGAACTGGGTGCAGACGCTGCGGTACCGGCTGCCGCAGCTGGACGCGATGGCGGGGCTTCGCCGCCTCACGTTGTGCGGCAACACACAGCTTACAGACCGGGGCTTCGCCACGCTCGCCGACGTGCTCGCTGACGATTTGTGGATCAAAGGTACTATGCATATTTTTTCTCACTACGATTCACGTAGAATTTGTTTGCTTATTGACCTTTGACAGATTTTTGAAAACCTACAATTGAATTTCTCCGAAGAAGTAGGCGCTGAATATCGTCAGCTTTGTTTTTTCGTATTTCCGCTATCACTAAACGTTTTGTACAGCGTTGGACGTTCAGAACTGCGGTCTGAGCGAGCAGAGCGGTGCGCTGGCGCTGCGCATGCTGCAGTCCAACACGACGCTGGTGGTGCTGGACGTGCGCCACAATGAGCAGCTGGGCACCGACTGCGCCTCCAAACTGCGCGCTGCGCTGCGCAACAACGAGCGCAATGCAGGCGAGGGGGGACAGGTAACTATAACACATATCACACGAGTCTTCCTCAGAAGATATCCTATTCCTATTTTTGCGCTACGTAGACAGACTGCCCCTGTGCACACTTTCCTCCACTTGGTCTGGAACCCTCTATCAAATACAGAAGCTTACAGTTAACCAATATCCACTATAAAATAAGAATGTTATAGTACTTCAACGGTGAGAGTGTTGCTTTCCTTCACAGTACTCGTGGTTATCCAGTAATTCCAGCGACGGAAGATCATTTAAATCAGTAGCAAATAAGTGAGTATTTACTTATTTTGACAATCGATTTTACACCCCAAAAACCTATAACGGTTCAGTTGCTTCTTACCCAAATTATGTCCAAATACCCTCGTTACAGGAATGGTATGGTGAAGGACCGAGGCGTGTCAAACGTGCGAAATATTCCTAATAATTTTAAAAACAACAAAACAAATACAGTGAAAAAAGAAAAGTAAGTAAATTTGATTCATTAACCATAAATAAATGTATAATGTAGACAGATCTTTATTATAAGAAATTTGAAATTTCGAATTTGATTTGTTAATTACTATGTGAATCGAGAGATCGAATTTAACTGATGCGTGGTGTCACGATAGAGACTATACGGAAGTTCTGGAGGAGCAGCTGCAGGAGGAGATCTCGCACCGGCAGCAACTGGAGGAGCTGAACCTGCAGCTGGTCAGCCAGATGAAGCAGCTCAAACAGCACCAGGTGCGCCTCTGGGCCAACGCCGCCAACTCCTCGGGTAAGTAGCGACACATTCTAGTACAACCTAATAGAAATAAGTTCCACAGTCGTTTTATTCCAGCAGAATGTAACGAAAAGACGAAATTTATCGAGAACAACGGCATCGCCTGACGATCATCATGAGGGAAGGGGGGTAGTAGTAAAAAAAAATATTCCAAAGAGTGATTTTCAACATGCGGAATAAATGTCGTATAAATGTATATGTATCAATCGAAGTGTCTAGTGCTTAACCCATGAACCAGAAGCTCTTATGGTGACGCCTTATATGAACTCCCATGACGGTAAACAATGTACTCCGTGTATCAGGGTCGGAGCAGTCGCTGGCGCCGAGTTCTGTGTCGGGCGAGCTGTCGAGCAGCTCGGGCTCCTCGCTCTCCGTGCCTATCGAGCAGAGCACGCTCTCATACATACAGCAGGCATTCAAGGATATATACGCATTTATAAAGAACAACCAGTGCCATGGGTGAGTACATAACCTACTTCCAATTTACTTTATAATTCTATTAACGACCACTTTCGCAAATTATATATCAGCGCTCATAAGTGTAGCAATGGTTTTCTTTTTGTGAACACTCATACATACTGCCACACTTCTGTGTGATCATAATCATCATCTTCATCATTGCTGGATGAGGTGTGTCCCATATTCAGGAGCACGTTTTATTTGCGACCTTATGACATCGGTATGTACGATTGTGTCACTCTGTCAGGCAATGTGTCAGGGAGACGTGTCAGATAGCGGAGGTGACAGAGCCGGAGCCGGAGCCGGAGTCTGAGCGCAGCGAGACGCGCGCGCCCGTGCTTGCCAAGAAGGCGCAGAGCACGCACGCCAAGCTCACAGACAGCGAAAGAGCCAAGAAGATGACTAAGTCTGCGCACTTGCTGGGCGACGCGCACTTCCTGAGGGACGGACTGGACGCGGTAGGCTTCTTGCAATATACAAGAGAAAGATTTAACATAATATACGATGGATATTTTTGATGTGTGGTAACATAGAGATAGGTTGGACTGGAATATACTTGTTTTTTCAGGCCGTTTGTCCGAACATGTTCGAGAGGCAGATGGGAGACACGCGGGACGTTTATCCAGATGACAAGGAAGCGCTCGATGATAATAATGCGGCGCAGAAGAAAGGGAAGAAGGTAAAAATAATAGACCGATGGACAGGTCATCGGGACTCCGAGATGAAACGTCCAATAGGGCTATAATTCTGTTCGGGAGACCACGAAAATTGGCGAGAAAGTATTTGTAACGACTTTTATCTTGTATGAGATTTGTCAGTGTACTTTACGCCCGATAGTTGCTCAAATCTAATAGAAATTTTATCGATTCCTTTAAAAACTTTCTAGGAGATTTTCATGCCAGACTCCGATTTCCAGCAAGCAAAGCTCTGAAAAGCTGTTCAAGTCGCTTAAGTGCATACTACTATATAGCATTAGAGTCTGTTTACTCGGACTGGCCTGGAACTGTAACATTATACACAGGAGCGCAGCGCGGGCAGCAGTGTGGTGAGTGTGGTGAGTGTGGTGAGCGACTCGTCGGACACGCTGGTGTGCTCGCCGCGCGCTCGCAGCGCCCCCAACCCGCGCGACGCCCTCGCCTCCTCCGACGATGACAGCGATTGACTCACATCCGCCAAACACTTTTATACCGCACTTTTACCAAGATTAAAATGCCTTTTTTATACAACTCTTTTTGTTTCAATTCAACCTTACCCCCATGGTCCACATAAGTGGATCATGGGCGTCGTCAGGGGGGCAAGCTGCCCCTCTTACATAATTGAAAAATGTAAATAAGTATGGATATAAAAATGCGTCTAATAAGACCATATTGATGATAGCAGCCACACGCCCAAACCTAGCCTAGATAATCGGCTGGCGACAACCATTGCCAGGACCACATAATTAATCTATGGGAGAGCTCCCTTTCGTGTTAGGGCTGTGAGTGCTTTTAACAAAGTGAGCTACAGAGAGTCATAATTTGACACTAACACAAAGTACAATGTTGTCACTCTTTGAATGAAAATGATGTTTGATAAAACAAAACCACTGAACTGTTATTTTATGTAAACTATTTTTATTATAACATATACACTACAATTAATAACTATTTCCACTGTAATTATGATTTCTCATTTAGTGCCACATTTTTCTGTTGCAATTTAGCAAGCATTAATTTCTCTTTAGCTTCCATTCTTGCTTGCTTCTCCTTCTTCTTCTGTTCTTTCTCCCGCTTGGCTAACATCTCTTGGAACCTCTCATCTCTTGGGTCTAGAGTGAAGCCAAAGTGTCTCCGAACTTCTTCAACAAGGCGCTCCTTTTTCAGCTGAAAAATAAGATGTACATTTTTAATGTAATTTGCCTTGATACTTAGTTACTTAGGATTTTTTTATAAAGTTTTCTGTGACTTGTACTAATTACTGTTAACCCTACTGAAGTTTACTTCTTTAGGCTTAGTGTACTATATTTTGCATATGAAAACAAAGTAGAATATGTTAACTTTATACCCTAAATAATTTATAGAAAGGTATCTTTTTGCAAATAATAAGTTAACAGATAAGTCACCTTAGCAGCTTGTACTTCAGCAGTTTTTTTAGCAATCTTGGCATTCAGCTCCTTCTTCCATTGATCCAGCTTTTCAAATTTGGCAGCAACTTCTCTATCCCTCTCTGCAATTCGAGCTTGTTCTTCTTTCCTCTTAGCTGCTGCAGCATCAATCATTTCTCTTATTGTGTAAGGATATGCAACAGCCTCATATTCCTGTTTTTCTTGAATTTCAGCCTTTGTAGGCCAGCATATACCTGAAGATGTAATGATAATTAAATTACAAAATTGTATTGGATATGGCTGTGGTGATCGAGATGGAAAATAAAAGACTTTTACAGATGTGGTTAAAGACCGATATTGATGAATCCTGGTAAGATAAAATGGGAAAGTATTGCTTTTTTTTAATCAATAATATTTGAATGTTAATCTTACTGTATATTATGAACAATATACTTACTAGGATTGACACCACTTGAAACACCATACGTGCCGTACATTTTACGATTATACTTAACGGTAAGGTGAGCTGTAGATTTCGGTGTTTCAAATGGCCTTCTTCCATTTACAAGATTATAATGTGCCGGCGATAGCTTCGACTTGTTCCGTTTCTTCTCAATCTCAGCTTCTCTTGCTTGGACATCGTCTGTGTCGTCTATGAAAACTTGCTCGTTTTGTTCAATTTCTGGAGAGGTCGTAGCATATTTACGAAGCGATGCCAATAGATTGCATCTGATGAAATTTGGCCTTATAGATAAATTCATTTTAAACCAATATGTATTTATTGCCAATATTTTTAGAGGTTATAAGTTATGAAAACAAATATTTTTGATAATTCTTTGACAGTTGACGTTTAGAGGAGGAAAGCATAGATAAATATTAAAATGATCCGTTTGTCATCGTATTGTGCTTGTAACTTTTATAATTACTTAAGTTGGTACTTGAAATGAAACGTTGTTTTCAACCTTCCTTTTTCCTGACACTTGACAGCTGTCATTGGAGTTTGGGTTGGTTTGGAGAGAGTCGTAAATAAATATATTTTGCTAGTTTAATAAATAATCACAAGTTGTCCAAGATCAATGTTAAAATTGTTACAATCATTATATTTTGATAATGACTCGACATGCCAGAAACTGTACAGCAGGAGCTGTATACACCTACCATGAAAAAAAGAAAGATGCGGCCGCCTCGGGATATGGCACACAAAGCGAAAGAGTTGGCAAGGACTCAGTAAAGAGCTTCGATTGTTGCAGCTTGACTCTGCAGCCTTGCAGAAACCCCGTTGTTACAAAAGATGGTTATTTATTTGACAAAGAAGCTATCCTAGAATACATAATTGCGAAGAAAACAGAATACACAAGAAAATTTAAACAGTACGAGAAGCAACTAAAAAAAGAGGAAGCTGAGAAAAAGGAACTGGCGGATGCTGAAAAAGAAGCTAATTTAATTAAATTTATGAGCAGAGAGAGAAATATTTCGCATTCCAGCTCAAATAGTCAACCATCTACATCAAGTTCAGTGTCAAATCTGGCAAATGGCAAGCATAAGCAGCTGCCCAGTTTCTGGATACCTTCACAATTACCCGATGCAAAACGATCAAAAATAGAGAAACCTGACCCCACAGTGTATTGCCCTATTAGTGGAAAACCACTTAAAATGAAGGATTTGATAGAGGTGAATTGGACATTGGTAAAAGACCCTGATGATAAAAAATCATTGATTGCAAAAGAGAACAGATACATGTGTCCCATAACACATGACATACTTAGTAATGCTGTTCCTTGTGCTATTATCAGGTTAAAATATTTTTTATATTCCTATATATACACTTTTTATCTAATAATTTAAAATTAATTTTGACTTTTTTATAGGACTACGGGACATGTTGTTACAATGGAGTGTGTAGAGAAGATAATAAAGAAAGACTGGTTACACCCACTTACTGGTGACAAATTGAAAGAGAAAGACATTATACCATTACAGAGAGGTGGCACAGGATATGCACTTACTAATCAAAACCTTGAAGGGAAGAACGAAAGGCCAGTGTTGCAAGCTTAACACATTTAGTACAACTGACTTGCCCTGTAAGTATGTAAAACGAATAGTGGCATTGAATGTGTTAAATTTTTGTATACATATTGAGTTCCATTGTAAATAAATCATATTTTAAATTGTGTCAACTTTAATTTAAAATTAGTTCATAAGTCCCTTGTACAATACTATTTTTTAGCCAAAAAAATCAAGATTTTAAATAGGTTTCATTAGTGGATATGTCATAGGAAATTACCACCAGGTTTTTTTTTACTAAAAATAAGCATGATTCAATTCATTGTTCAAGTTTATTTATCTAATTAAATACAATTTATATAATTAAAAAATAAAAAATATCTCCAATTGCAATACAAATATTTACTTAATTCTAATTATTAAATTAATAAAGGTCCAGTTGGAAATCAACTACATTGTTCCTTATTTCAGTCGTAGGATACGATAGACATTCGCTGTCTAAAGACTCCAAAAAATTTAATACTGATTGGTTTTGATTTTCATGATTATTTTCCCAATCATTTTGATTTTCTTCATTTACATGATTTTTATTACTTAAATTTTCATCTATTATATGCAATAGAGCTGGTTCAATTAATGTATTTGATTTAATTTCATTTTCACTTTGTTCATTTGTTACATCTATAGTCCAGTCTTTGTTCACAAAATCTAAATTATTATCACTAACTGTTTTCGTTGGTATATCTATACAATCACTAAATATTGTACTAATATTTGTATTTAACGATTCACTTGATTGTACTTCATTAAATTTAGTTTCTATACCACGAGGTTTTATTACTTGCACTTCATATTTTGGAATTTTTTCCGGATCAATTTGGAATTTGCAAAATACAGTTGATGACTGTTTAATTGGTGATGATCGAATATCAAAATGTGCGCTGTGAAATTGAACATGGGAGGGTTTTTTTGCTGGTTCATTTAAATTTTTAAGATTTTTATTAACTATAGGTTCATTATTTAAATTGTTTTGTAAATGAGGTACATTATTTGGTTGTAAATTTGTGTCATTTTCAGTCAAAGTTATAAGATCATCCATTTTTAATTCAATAGCAGTGTTTGATTCTGATTCGATTTTTATTTTTTTTGCATTTGTATTTTGCGATTTTTGTTTCCAATTTCTTTTAGAGACGGTAGGCCATTTCACAACTGAGTTTATTCGTGCACAATCATCAACTTTGCTATCACAATTAGATTGTTCTTCCTTATTCTTAGTCCAAACTTGTGATGGATTGCCTAAATCCGAGTTGGACTGATTGCTCTTTGCAGGATTGTGTCTACAATGACCCTCTTTGTCTTTTACACAACTCAATGCATCCATATTTAGATTGTACTTTCCAGGATTCATACCAAATAGTCTAGAAATATTTAAAATGTGTTAATGTATTAAAAAAAAACATTCAAAAATTACACAAAATTATATTTTTTTCCTAGAACTAAAATTGAGATATTAAAAGGTTTTATTTTTAAAAATGTTGCTTAATCTTCTTAACCGATAATGTAACTAGGTACATAATATTTTTTTTTATTTACCTGCCAATATCATCATTTATATTGCACAATTTGCCCTCATTCCCATCAACTTTCTTCAACAAGCAAGGCAGAAGTGATTTGAACTTTGCAATCAACTGCTCAAGCTGTTGTATAAAGATGTTGGCGCGATCTTCTTCTGAGCCACTTTTGATGATTGCCAGTAGACAATGGAACAGATTAGAGTGGACTTTTGCTGGTATATGAGTTGGATGATTCTCATAGTGCCTCTGAAGACGATACAAGCTACTGAATTCCTGAAAAAAATTAGACATTTATAACTCATAGTATGTCTATGTTATTTTCATCATAGTTTTAAGGTAATCATAGTAACTTTACATTATACAAGTGTGAATAAAAAAAACTAAGTACTGCTCTCAAGTCACTTCATAAGGTTGATGTATTGAGATCTTTTGCTAAATATAATGGAACACTAAAATATGATAAAAAACAAATAAAACAGCACTTACCGAGGAACATTGGAAACAAGAGACAATAGTTCCATTTTTCTTCCTTGGCTTGTGAGGGGTCTCTTCCTCTGGGGAATGATGCTTTGGTAGTTTTACCTTCCTACCACTCCTTGTCACTTTTGCCTGTAATAAATGCACCAACATTAAATTTGTTAACCTATAATTTCTAATATTATAAATCTGAATATTTGGATAGATGGATGTTTGTTTGAAGGTATCTCCAGAATGGCTCTATAGATCTTGCTGAAATTTGACCTAGCATAGAACTTAGTCGAGCTGGGATGGTGTGGTGGGCGACAGATAATATGCAATAAATATCAAAAACATAGATTTTACCTCTAAAATGACTGGTTGAATAGCAGATGGTTCATCACAGACTTCCTGAGCAATAGGTTTTAAATCTTTCTTTTCTATCTTCTTTTTTAATACATCTTCTTCAATTTCCTTTTTAATGATTTCCTTTTTTGTATCATTTTTCTTCTGTGTAAATAACATATTTTTCTTACCAACTAATGTCAAGTCTTTTGGTGATAACACTCTGGAATTAAAATAACATGTTATTAAAAAAAAAACAAATTCTCTTCTTTGAATGTTTAAAAATTTGAAGGAGGTAAAACATATATCCGAGCCCCTCGGTGGGGAAGTATAGTGAGCTGATGATGATGAAAACATATATCCAATCAGTTTTTTTTAAATATATCGGATCATATATACTTTTTAAATAATATCAACATACAACTCTTGAATATTTACAACTACCCTCAATTATAGAATGTTTTGTTTTGTAATAGTATATTATTTTAACATACTTGTATATATATCTTGTATTAGTCACTGGATCATAAGCTGGTTCCTTTGGTGTGTTCTCAGGTTTGCTGAATATCTTCAGAGCATGGTTCACTATCTTCTTTTGATCATCATTTAACTCATTTAGACTGAAAAATATAGGAAGCATGTAAAAAATATAAGCACTATTAAAGACAAACTAGCATCCATGAGGATTTAAAAAAATATAATTAGTAGCCTATGTGTTCTTCCAGGCTATGTTCTATATGTACACCAAATTTCATCGAGATCCTTTCAGAGGTTCTGGAGATACCTTCAAACAAACATCCAATCATCCATGTAAACATTCGCAATTATAATATTAGTAAGATGAATGGTGAATTGTGGTTGTAAACATGATTTAATATATGAGCTGAGTATATAATTTGTTTTTTTTTCTACTCTCATGACCAGGAAATCTTTTGATGATAGAAGAACTAAAACAGTTAACAGTATCTTATATTTTATTCTTAAATGTTAAGAAATTGCATTTACTTATTTTAAATAAGTGATGATTATATTGTGAATATTTATTTAATATGTAATTGTTAAATACCTGTGGTATGAATCTCCAAGTTTTATTAACTGCACGGATGTATGTTTGTTTACATTTTGAGTGCTGAAAAAGATAATGGTATTATGTTAAAATTGCTTAAAACATACATATATTTTTCCCCAAAAATATTAACATTTTGGTAGGAATATAATAATTCCACTTCAACTTACTTTTCTTTTGGTTTAATCTTTGGCAACTTCTTTGTTTGAAATGAGGTTGTAGCACTGTTTGGGATATTTTTTAACTTTACAATCTTTCTATGGGTGTCCAATTTAGAAACGGTAGTAAAAACATTTTTTGTTGTATTAGGCGAGGCAACAGCGGGTTTTAACACAACATTAGTCACTGGTTTAATATGCTCTTTACTTTTATCATTCTTAGGTGCGAGAAAACTAGCCAGTTTTAAATTGTTCCCGAATATGCTGTTGTCTACTTTTCTTAATATCTTGGGCTTGTGCTCCACATTTTCATCGAGGTTATTTGCTATTTTGCCGCTATTTTCATAAAAACTTTTCAAGTTGTTACTGGCTGGATTTTGTGAGCTTTCATTGTTTTGCGGTATAATAAATGATTTAACCTAAAGGTGATGAAAGTAACTTTTGAATCATGATAATAAATAAATAAAAAGACTAAAATAAACACACTTCAAGTACCTGATTAAAGTTGGGATTTTGTATCAGGTAAACCGGCATATATTGACATGAGTTGATAATAATATTCTCTGCCGATGAGTTCATAGTTCTGTATTAACCAAAATAATTGTTATTTACCATTTAGTTCATAGTAAAAAGTAACAATAAGTAAAAGAAAAACCTAACATAGAAGTGTTCTTTTGACGTTACCGTTTTTGTTCGGTAATTATAATTTATCCCCCACGCAGAGATGTTAAATGTTACTGAACGTGTTTTTCAAGACATTTAAAAAAATACCTAAAGGTAACTGTTTAATTATTACAAACATAGTCTTCTAAGAAGCTTATTTTATTTAATTATATTTTTGTAGGAATAATTTGATCTTTTATTAAAAAATTTTAAATTAAGACTAAAGTGTTTACACATCAAAGAGCATATAAAAGTTGCACATGGCAAGTTTTCGTTCTGACGATCAAAGACAAACTAACCTATTTTCTTTCTCTATAGCCAAGCCTTGTAAAGTTAAGGTGAATATTACGAATAATCATTTTATAATTATTATAAATAATTAAAACTGTATATTTTAAAACTTTTATTGTTATGTGCCAAACAATTTGTTGAAAAATAGTACTTTAACACAACATTACCGTTTACCAATGTTTAATATCGTGAGGCCACGTGCATTGTGTGTACGAGTAACATAAAACTTTGATTTCAGGCGTCAAGATGACGAATTCCAAGGGTTACCGCCGCGGCACAAGGGACTTGTTCGCCCGCAAGTTCCGAACACATGGAACCATCCCGCTTTCAACTTATATGAAAGTTTACAAAGTCGGAGACATCGTTGACATAAGGGTATGTATGATTGATTGAATTTGTAGGTTGCCGTAAATTGACTTTAAAAAAAAGCACCGATTATTGTGTTGCATTTCGACTCTAAAACTTTACTTAGAAGTGTTTGAAATTGTTATTTTCTGTTTACATTTTAAAGACTTTGTAAATTACCAGTTAACTGCTTTGCCAATAAGCATGAGAAGTTTAATGTGATTAAAGACCTCTACAATTCTTTTGTCTTGTATTTTTAGGAATATGTAATAAATGCTTTATAGAGAAACTGATATTCATTTTATTTTCAGGGCAATGGCGCAGTTCAAAAGGGTATGCCACACAAAGTCTACCACGGCAAGACTGGTCGTGTTTACAACGTAACAGCCCACGCTCTCGGTGTTATTGTTAACAAGCGAGTACGTGGCCGCATTCTACCCAAGAGGATCAACATCCGTGTTGAGCACGTAAAGCACTCCAAGTGCAGAGAAGACTTCTTAAAGCGTGTGAAGGAAAACGAGAGGCTCTTGAAGGAAGCCAAGTCTGCCGGTAAAATTGTCAAGCTGAAGAGACAGCCTGAGCCACCTAAAGCAGCACACATTGTCAGCGGTGCAGAGAAACCAATCTTACTGGCTCCTATTCCATACGAGTTTGTAGCTTAAAGTGGAATAAACTATTTTTAAGTATCATTGTCCTTTTATTTTCAAATATTGTTAGATGTATTGGGGTTTTTAAATGTCTTGATAACTCAGACCATCACATGAGACACTGCGATGTAGTATGTACACAGACGAAGGGGGGGAAGGCACTGTGCAGAGAAAGGATGACCCTTGAACCAATAAAATTGTTGAAATCACCTTAAATAGTTATTAAATAAATAAAAAGTTATTAGAGTAAATATTAAAAGAAAAAGAGTACAATGGATGTGTTGGTGGAAATAATATTTTTAGTTGGTAAAATAAAACAGAACATTCGAGAAAATCACAATTTTTAATTTTCGAACGATCAAATATTTACAAAATGTATTACTAAAAATGAATAATCAATGTTTGGAATATTAGAACAATCTCAGTAACTTGTGCCGTATCAACGTTAACAAACAAGGCATATCAGTTCAACTATCCATTGACCACTAACTTAAATATACTATATATAAATTACTATAACTAGTGAAACTTAACAACTAGCGTCTCTGGACTGATAAAAGAGTATATATCCGGTTTCGGACGATTTCTGTAAATCAGAAGTTAGGCCGTAGAAGTCTTCTATAGCAGATGCATCGATTTTCTGTAAAAAACAAATGTTATTCTTACTTATATTAGGTACTAACACATGATTAACTCTAACCCATTCAGTGCCAGCAACTAAAGTCACATTACATTAAAACAAAAAAATTGTAGATGCACCAAAAATATTTCAGCTCCATATTTTAGCCATAACATGAATTAAGTATACTTACATCGACCATGTCATCGTCGAAGAGCAGCCAGAAGCCGTGGCTCTTGACAATGCTGATGTAGTGTCCGCGGTTGGGACCGGAGCCGCAGTGCACCACCACCGCCACCAAGTCGTACAACCGGTCTGGGTTCACCGCGTCATCTGACTATCATACATACATAACAGTTCAATCACACAAGAGTTAATATCATAATATATTTCTTTATATAATTTCTTCCATAATAAAAAAATATAGATTAAAAATAAATTCATGTACTTTTTATCCATATTAATTTTAACTCAATGAAATTTTCATCAGTTTGCACATTTCCTTAAAAAGTGGTACAAAGTTTTTGCTTCAAATATTAAGAAAGTGATAAATTAGCACAAGTAATATTATCCGTACTCACAGTATTAAAAAGCCTCAATTCCAAGGGGAACACAACTCTATGGGACACCTTGATATGCCTATTGTATTGTTCCATGTACTTGAACCGTTTGAGATGAAGCGCTAGTATGAGAGGCAGTTTCTTGACCCTCATTCGCTTCTGCGCCTCTTGATAGCTGCTACAGTTGTCACATTTAAACTTGTTGTCGTTACACAATGTCTCCGTGTCACTAAAGCACTTCAGACAATGAGTAATGCTTGTGTTCTGACCAACGTCCACCTGGAATTAGTGACCTGTTGTTAGTGAAAAGTGAAAGAAGAGCGTGGGTGGTTCAGTGGTCAGGCACTTGACTTGCAATATGCAAGTCCTGGGTTCGAATCCTGTCAAGTACCAATGTGTTTTTCGATATCCGATTTACATATGTACATTTTTCCGACGTTCTTACGGTGAAGGAAAACATCGCGTGCAACCTGCACATATCTGAGAAGTAATTCAAAGATATGTGTGAAGTCAACCAACCCGCACTTGGCTAGTGTGGTTGACTATGGCCCAATCACCCTTAACTTAGGGTAGGCTCCGAGCCCCTCAGTGGGAAGTATAGTGAGCTGATGATGATGATGTTAGTGAAAAAGCCTTAATAGATACTCTATTTTAGAATACAATGTTGTATACAATTGATTTGGAGAACATGAAACTTAATTGAATACCAAAGATGTGTTGTGTCATATGCTATGCAACAAATTTCTTTAATAATAGTTTTCAATCCTAAAAACTAAAGACAATGTTTTAGTCAAGAAACGTATTTTAGTTTCTTAATGTTGCTTCACCTGTAAATCGAAGAAGTGCTCGTCTTTACTGCTGACAGTCTCACAGTTGAGACACCTGGTCTCACTGGTGAGGGTGCCCTGAAAGATCTCGTGCACCCAGGTTGGCTCAGTGCTCTGTGGCACGGACCCGTTGCATGTTACCTCGCCTGTAGGCTTATGCACTTTTAATGTACTCTGGTTGCGTTCCGCTAAAAGAAAAACGATTTTTTAATTTTACTAAGTTACTATGAATATTAGAGTTGTAGTGGTAAAATTATTGATATACTTACCTAAAATAATTTCATTTATGTGATTGATTAAAAAATTTAGAAATTCATGGGCATCCTGTTGCATATAATTATCAAACTCTTCTGCAATGAAAAGAAAACAAAGTTTTATATTAAACATCTAGAGATTGTTTAACTTGAACCAAGTAAATCTGATCACTCCCTTTAGCAATACTTCTACATGATTCTGAGATAAATAAGTGATACTTACCTTTCTCTTTCCTTAACCTAGCTATAAACTTCTTGGGCGCTATAGAACCTACTTTTTTCTTTTGCGTAGCAATGCTATAAAATAAATCCGCTAGACATGTTAAAAGTGTTTCCTTTGTTCTCTTATTTTTTGCTTTATATTCAAGTACTTTCTCTCTAAAAGGCCGACAGAAGTATAATGCTTGCAACACTGAATTACTATAGCAAGTGTTGCCAAACTGAAAAAAAACATAATAATATTAGCTTCTAGTATTACAATTACTTTGATTTGTTTTTTTTTCTTAAGCATAACTACAATTTGATACAGAAAAACTAAATATGTTAACAAAGTAGGATTTTCATTACATAAAAAAGTAAAAGGCATTGTTTAGAAATTTGTTATATACTAGTTAATCTTATTTAACTCGGAAGTTATTATTGTTAAGTAGACTACATGTTCAATTAACAATTGAAGCACTTATAGGCACTCAAATAACCAGATTAATGTTTTACATAACCTTTGATTGTGTATCACTATATAAATGACAATCTGATTGACCTTAAATGTTTGGAATTATATTTTACATAACCTTATAATTAAGGATGTTAACTTGATTCTTTTATTTAAGTCAATTAAGTGGTTTATTGATATTTTTTTTAGTTTTGATGCTTTAATGCATTGAACAGTAAGTCTAATGATCTTATTTAAAATTATAACTCTTCATCTCTTTATTTCTTATAAGACAACTAGTTCTGGCCGCAACTCTATCCATGAAGAATAAAAAAAAACTTAATTAGTTGGGTAAGGGATCCATTCAGCCATTCTGGAGATACCTTCAAACATACATCCAACGAAACATTCACTTTTATAATATTAGTAAGATTTTTTCAAGATAGTTTTATCATATGATAGACAATGATAGACTTATCTCAGTACATCATATAGATAAGAAACAATAAAAAAATTAAAACTGCATACATTTCTAAAAACTTATATTAAAAAAGGTATTCTTAACAGTTATGGCCACATACAATTATTTTTTTCAGTATTGACTAATTACCTCAGCCATAATGTAAACTCAATATGGGAAAACTTTTCTTGATTGAATTCACTAAACATGAAGCATAGTACTTTAATAGAGTTTAGTTTAGTTTTTATATAATTTCAGTCATATATTCTGCATCAAAATTATTACACTATGCATATTTTGATAATATGAAGATTAAAGATTGATGTTATAATGATTCTACTAAGTGCCAATTTATATTCCAATCAGATTGTATTAGAATACTATTCAATCCTTATAAAGTTTTAGATCATAAATATAATGTATCATTAAAATCCTTTAACTGTAACATGGATCAGGCACTCAATAGCACTTTCCTAATGTAAATAAATGTAGGAATACTTCAAAAATTACTTACATTAACTAAACCAAAATAATGTTCGTTAGGTGGAAACTGCTCTGACCCGATATCTCTTTCTAACTGTGATATATTTGCGCCCTGAAATGAGGAATTACTTATGTCATACATAACGCCGACACTTTTCTCATCGTAAATATAAACAAATGATGAAATGTTAGCACACATTTATTTTCATGTAATACTGTGATTCATAAAAAATATTTGAAAATAGTAAGCATTTATATTTTACCAATAATTTAGACGTGTATACTCTTACCATTCTCTGTTGGAAATTAAGGCCGAGATCCTGACATATTGACATTTGCAATCTGTTTTTAGCGACTTCTTGTATGGAACACACAATGCAGCGAGCCAAAAATATTATTTATGTTATCACTGTTGTGTCTGAAAACATAATTATTATTTCAGATGAAATTAAATTAACCTGAGAAACAGAAACGAAAAGTCAATCATGTTCTTGACAATCAATCAATTTTATGACAGTTCTTATTTCTCGTGAAGTGAAAAGTACAGATTAAATTAGGCGGGGTTGCTATATCAGAAAACTGGGGAAAGAACGAACAATCGGTTATTTTACAAAAAAAAATTGTATCTTCGTCCTTCCGCATGTTAATCAATATTAGAAGTTAGAAAAGAATAATTTAGTTAACGTTTAGGTGGCGGTAAAAGTAATAACGAGGAAGTTTTGCAAAAAAAATAGGTTTTTTATTAGAAGTAACTGGTTTTTTTTTTAATTGAGTCAAAACAACGTATAAAAAACTCTTATGAACTTCACAATTTAGGGATTTAGTTCAGTTTCAGTCGTTTCATAATCTTTGCCCCGGCTTGGCGCGAGTGAATATTGAATGACTTCCGGTATCCCACTTTGTGGAATTCGAATCGAGATAAAGTCGATTGTTCGAGATCCCCGTTTGAGAGTAGGGAACAATCTATTCAATCTGTGTTCGAGACAGGAAGTTTACGTGTTGAAAATTGACGTGGCGGTCAATGTTTTATAGCCGGTGATTGAACTAATTTCTAGATTCCAGAACTAATTTAACAATTAGGAAACTGCGGTATGCTTAGGCACACTTTGTATCTTTTAATTAATTTATTATGCTGAATATATGTAATACTAATTTGAACTTTACAGGAAAAATGAAGATAACATTATTTGTGGTTTTGGCTATATCAACCGTATTTGCTGGTGTTCCTAGTCCCGAGGAAACCAAGCGTCTCATGGATCATCTTTCGGACCAGGAACATTTTAGGAATGAACACCACAATAAGCAGTTCGATCACGATGCGTTTTTGGGAGAAGACCAGGCGAAAACTTTCGATCAGCTGCCGCCTGAAGAAAGCAAGCGGAGACTTGGGTAAGGTTTAATTTTATAAATACATCGTTCTATTTTAAATAAGTCGGTTAAGTGTCAATTTAACTAAGCATTTATTTGACCTAAATAGAAAATTGGGTATTTAATTTTAACAGCAGCATTTACTATTGTCATATCAAATAAATGAATAGTGAGGCTTATTTGTACCCTTATTATTTTCCTATTACAAAAAAAAATCAGTCAGGCAGTTACTTAACTCTTTATTCACCATATAATCTTGATAAGATATAGATTCTAAGACTAATCTGTACATCCCATATTTCTACACAATATGTGGGTTAGATAAACTAGCAAACTATTTTAATGTAGACATTGCACATTCTTACCATGAAATTCCTTTGAATACATGGTTAAACATATTGCTATCTCTGTTTACACCAATAGAATAAGAGAGATAACAATGTTTGCATACTAGTGTTTTTAATAGTGGAAACTAATAAGTGTGTGGATGTAAAATTACTGTATTTTAAAGCTGAAACATGATCTCAATTGCTAATTTATAACTAATAATTGCTAGTTCAAGCATAATTTTTTTTATTAAGCATTATTTTGCTTGGATTATGATGGTTTAGTAACCTAGCATATACTGCAACCAGCTTTAATACGATGAAATAAGTTATGAATTTAGTTTTCATTAAAATTGTTGAGTGTAACTTTAGTTGCATTAAAATATTTCTCAAACAATTCCGTAGTTAAAAACATAGAAAATCTGGTCTAACACCATAAAATCTGGATTATTAATTTTATAATAATATAAAATTTATATTTATTGTAAACTAAAAATATTAAGATTATGTTGGATATTACTCATATTACTCTAGCTGCAATGCTATAAGGTCACCGACCTACTTATCACAATTTTAAACATGTTCCGTTCATGTAACATTGTGATTCTAGAATAATCGTTGACAAGATTGATTCAGACAATGATGGATTTGTGACACTTGTGGAACTGAAAGATTGGATTAGATATACACAAAAACGGTACATCGAAGAAGATGTGGAGAGACACTGGAAACAACATAATCCCGAAAACAATGATATTCTTCCTTGGGAGGTATGGAAACTGTTTATTTTATTATTGAATCATTTTAAAATTGTAACATTTTTTTTTGTGCATCCTCTCCTCCGTCGATTAAAGGTAGGCAACGCATATGCAATTGTGTATGTCTATGGGCAACGGTCACTTCGCTATTTCAGCGATTTCAGGTGGCCGCTCGCTCGTTTGCCCGCACCTTATGATATAAATAAAAAAAAAAAAAACATTAAAAATAAAACATATTCTTATGGCTCAGATCTTAAACATAAATTAATAATTATTGTCATAATTACAGGAATATAGAAAAAATGTATATGGATTTATGGATGAAATGGATGAAAGAGAGCTGAAGACACCCAACAGTGAAGGTTTTACTTACTCTAACCTGTTGAAGAGAGATCGCAGGAGATGGCATTATGCTGGTAAATTATTTTACTTACATTCACATACAATTCCACTGTCACAGAACTTGCGGAAAACTCCTGTAATATCCCGACCACGCAGAAGACACATCTGATGAGTGTCGGAGACCTTGTTTTAGTCCTTTTACCCTTCTCACCTATTGCTTATAAGTAAAGGATGGGAAAATTAAGTGAATTTGACGGAGTAAGGGATATATAGAAAGGGGAAAATGTCCTCTTTCTGAGCGACTCTCCATCGTATGAAGAAAAGCAATGCCTTTGCAATTGGTTATGACTAAGGGCAGCTGTTTCGGCGAATTCAGGTGGCCTTGCTCGTTTGCCACTTTCTTCTTTCCACTTTCTTGCCACTTAATTCTTTCTTCTAGGTTATTTCTGTGGTGTTTTGACACAGTATTACTTGCAATGATTATGTTACAGATGGAGACCAAGATGATGCTCTGAACAGGACTGAGTTTGGGTACTTCCTGCATCCCGAAGATCATTCGGGAATGCGTGATGTTGTTGTATTGGAGACTATGGAAGATATTGACAAGGATAATGTAAGTTATTTATAATCTTACTAATATTATAAATGTGAATGTCAGGATGTATGGATGGATGGATGTTTGTTGAAGGTATGTTTGTCGGAATGGATCTTGATGTTTGACATAGAAGTAGAACATAGTGTGAAAGAACACATAGGCTACTGATTAGGTTTTTTTTTTAACCTGCACGGACGGAGTCGCGGGCGAGGGCTAGTTCTATTTTAAAATAATATATTAAACTTTTGACATATTGACTTCAGGATGGTAAGGTGTCATTGGAGGAGTACATCGGAGACATGTACAAGCCGGAAGATGTTGATGAAGAAGAGGAACCCGATTGGGTGAAGCAGGAACGTGAACAGTTCACTGGATATAGGTAGGATAAGTTATTCTGATTAGATTCATACATTTAATGTCATGTTTTTATGTTGAGTAAAATCTTACTAATATTATAAATGTGAATGTTTGTATGGATGGATGTTTGTTAGAAGGTGTCTCCGAGATGACTTAACTAGTATTGATGAAATTTGGCATAGATGTAGAACATAGTCTCGAAGAACACATAGCCTAATATTAAGTTTTTTTTTTATTTCGAGCAGATAGAGGTTACTAGTTATTAATATAATGGTAATTACAAACTCAATTTGATTTGAACATTTTTATTTGTTTTTGAAATTGATAGTTTTTAATTAATCCATGTTGATAGGGACACAAACAAAGATGGTTTCATGGATGAGACGGAGGTGAAGGACTGGATTGCGCCGCCGGAGTTCGACCACGCGGAGGCGGAGGCGAGGCACCTCGTGTTCGAGGCAGACGGTGACGCTGATGAGAAGCTCACCAAGGCAGAGGTCCTGGATAAATATGACCTGTTTGTTGGCAGCCAGGCCACTGACTTTGGTGAGGCCTTAGCGAGGCATGATGAGTTCTAAATGTTTTTTTCATGTAAACTCCGTGATGCCTTAATAAAGTGGATCGAGTTTATTCATAAACTGAATGATGCCTTAACGAGGCAAATTGAGTTTCGTTTATTTGATTGACGGATATATAATTTATGGACCAATTTTGTAATTTTCAGATTTTTTTTTCAATTTTCTTTTGTTATAATTTTTTTTAAAATTAAAATGCAATTTTATAATTGTCGAAATTAATTTTTTTTTGTAAATTATTCCTGACTATTGTAATTCTTTTACAAATATTTAAATGTTTGAAAAATTGGTCCTTAAGTTATGTATTTACTTTTGCCAGTAATTATAATAATTTTTAGTTGTAAAACATGTTATCAATTTAAATTTTATTTCTATTTTAAACATATTGTCAGTTTTATATCGTATTGATACGTTGAAAATACATTTAGAATAAAAAATCTCCTAAATGGCATCTAAAATTTACAACTTATGAAATGTGTTCAAGAAAAAGGTAAACTAATATTAACTCGAATGTAAAGATTTTTTTTTAGTTTTCTCAAAACTAAACTTCAAACCTAAGTTAAGAATAACTCAATTTTTTTTGCCGATTTAAAAAAGAAAGAGTTTTAAATTTATAAGATTTTTTTGTTTTTAACCTTTAAGTCGACGAAATTTTTTGTTGCAAAATTTTTTTTTTTTTTAGTATTCATTTTTTTAATTACTTGTTCTTCACACTGGACACCATCGTATTAAGGGTTAATATATGTTATAAAATGAGTCTCTTTGATATAAAATATTATTGTAAAATTGATAATTTCTATGCAATTAAACCTGCCATATTAGTCTTATAGAATCTCTTAAGCCAATTATAATGTAAACATTTTTATTACGTAGTTTCTAATGATACCAAAGCATTTTCTATTATATATTACTTTTGTCAATTATTTGGTATAATTTTTATTCCTATTTAATTTGGATTTTAAAATCCATTTTTTTATACGTAATTGATGTCATTACTTAATTTTGTGATATTTTTTTGAGCCATTTATTTTGACTAATGACTTTTATTTTGATGTTGAATAATTTTCTTTAAAATCATGTATTAATATGCATTTAATATAATTCTACTAATATCGTAAGTAAAGGTAAAATATATTTTATGATGGCAACAATATTTTCATGTTTAATCTGTATTTTTATATTTTTTAATATTTTTTTTTACTAGCATCAAGTACAATTTAACATAGGAATTGCTTATGTTCTAGTTAGATTAATAAATGGTCTTAATTAAAAATCGATTCATTTATTTTACCTTTTATTCCTTATGTCCTACTAGCTTTCGCCCGCGACTCCGTTCCCTTACATTACTCCTCCGTACTTATATTTATGACAAATTTCAGCGAGACCCATATAGCTTATGAAGATATCTTCAAACAAACATTCACATTTATAATATTAATAAGATTAGGAATTTCAAAGGCTTGTTTATTTAATCGAAATGATATGTAAGTAATAAACAGTTCACTAAAAGTTACCGTGCGTTTACACTGCATTATAAAGCAAAGACAACGTTTGCAATGTTTCCCTTTTTTTCAATGTTCTTTGTTTTTTATTTCAGTTTGTTTAGTAAACTAGCTTAGTTAAGTATAATATTCTTATTAGGTTAACAACAACAATATTACAATTATTTTCACGGGCTTATTACAAGTGTAAAGTTTCTATTCACTTTACAATGTTACCACTAAAAGTCAAAAAATATTTTATTAACTGTGATTGTATGACGTTTGATAAATGATGAGACCAGGCGGGGAATATATCGGCAATCGTCAATAATGTCGGGAGGGAGGCATCGAGTCGTGGATGCCATCATATATAACACTTCGGCATATTTCTCCGCGCGTCGGTTAAGCCACTCTTATTTACTGATATTGATACAGGCCCCGTCGAAATGACAATTACGCGACGCGTATATTTCACGTAACGTAAGGATGTAAAGAAACTGGATATGGCTTCATTTAATAAGTATTAAGAAAAACTTCCTGAAATGAACATAGATCATTATCTTCCTGTCTCTAAATTGCGCTATATTAGGTCGGTATTATTCGTCGTTTTAGTCTTCACTACCTTTTTAATCCAGTCACATCTAAAAAAGTAAATCTGTCCCTACAAAGGTAAGTAAATATGAAGGCAGGCCGCAGGTTACAAGGTTACAATGAATTAGGCGGTGATTATGAAATGTTAGTAAATAGTGTGTTAGTCAGGAGTAGTGCGAGTTAGTCTCTTCCTTTAGCGCTATATCTTCGGCATCAATACGCGACACGAGAACGAATTTCCCTCGAGCGCAATCCACAACAAGCCGCGAAGAAGAATAACCGAGTGAATGCAAAATGAATATTATCATACAAATTTCCTTTTCTATATGAACTGGAGTTATGTCGTGATGTAAGTATGCAAAAATATGGAACGACTCCTTTGCCTTTCAAATGTTAACGGCGAGTAAGAAAATATTTGTTTCGCCAGTTTTTACGCGACGTAATTTTGTGAGCGCGTAATTTGCATTTATTACGCGAGTAATGCACGTAAATAACGTTGTCGTATCATCTTGATCACGTTTATTATGTGCGAATGAATAATACAGTACGTTCCTTCTCTTTATATCATTTTTCAAGAGAGAAATCGAAACCATAAAAAAATAATGTGATATAATTTGAAGGAAATTATATTGTAAAAATCTTCTGGTTCCGAAATAAAATACAGCAGCAGAAAGAATAGTTGATCACACACAGTAAAAGAGTTGTATGAGTTGTTGAATAAATGATTAAATATAATATGCTTTTACAGAGTCGCCAGTCTAGATTTTTTTTTTATATATAGAAAAAATATTAGCAGATATTTCCTTAATTTACTAATATTTCTTGTACCATTCCTAAGCTCTAGGCTTATGCTAAAATATGGTTTACGACAATAGTCGAATTGTGGGATTCGAACTCTCGACCGAAACATCGGAAATCCGTACCCTTAACCATTAGGCTATGTCCCGGTAAATACGGGTTTTCTGTAGTTTAATAATAGGTTCAGGGACTTTTACGATATTTGTCTTGAAAGTATTTAATAATGCGTTACGGAAAAGATTTTAATAAGGAATGTTATAGGAGGAAAATATTTAGAAAAATTCTGAATCTTTATGAAGGAAAGTTACTTAAAACAGCATTTCTTTGCTGAGATTGCGTTAATCAACATTTTATACATTCCAGTAAGTATTCAATAATTGAGAAATACATTTAATAATGTAAAAATACCATAGAGCTTACGAGTACTTTTTATTTTTATGAAGAAAACGCTAACTTAACTAAACTTAACGATAAAGGCTCTATTTTTGTATAAAATCATATTAACCTAAATGTAATGTAAAAAGTTTTAGATTCTTAATTAAGTTCAAGGAATTTTATAAATCGAAATAACCTTCATTTCCATTGCTGCAAAATTTTGTATTACAACATTTTATTGTCCATGTTTTCTTCAAAGAGAGAAATGGGATAATAAAATGTTTGTATGGAAGTATTTCAACAGTGGAAACCCACGGCGAACATTTGAATGTTTTTCCTTCTCGCATTTGGCATTACGAAGGACGATGTTAAAATCACACGGGTGTACTCAGTATTAGGGCTTTCGATTTCCAAAGCTTTTGTCAGATGTGCGTTGATTCGTTATTTCCATTAGGCTAAATGCCACTTTTACGAGAAATGTCACTTTTGTTGTCGTTAATTACACTGTTGATATGAAAAAAGTTGGAAAAAAATGTTTTTTTTTTGTGATAAAATCAAGTGATATTAAATAGAAAAGTTTTTTATTTTTGTAAAAGGTAGAAAACGTGTAAGCTAAACTGAAATCGGGAGGGGACCAGTGCCCATAGACAACAGGAATCGCAAATGCGTAGCCTACCTTTAATCTAGAGAGGAGAAAGAACACACACAAGAAGGACATTTCCCCCCTCACTAAATCCCCCCACTCTTTCTGTTCAATCCTTACGAAGAGAACTAAAATTAAGGTTCCGGCACGCAAGTTTTACGATGCAACTACGTCCGTGCTAAGAGTTGTTTATTGTCATTTTGGAAAATTCAGCAGTTAAAGTGATTTTGTTAAATAATATGTCCTATTTTGATATAAAGTGCAAAAATATAGCTGACCTGTTCAATGAATAACAGGAGAATGAATATTTAAGCAATAATTAATCAACTTTTTCATTGTTCCTTTTGTGTTTAACAAATCGATTGGGCGCCAACGCCATTGTGCTGAATACAGCGCCCTCTATGAAGCTGGAACGCGTAACAGCAAGACAATGGACGCTTCAACCGTTCAACGTTTATTACACAGCATTACTTGATCTTTGTCTGTTTCAATTTTTCAAATATGAAGAGGAATGAATCAAATAATTAAATTACACTAATATTTTGCCATTTTAGTGGCTTAAAACCTAGGAATCTTAAGTTTATAAGGTTTATCGATAGTCGAATTGTGGATTCGAATTTCTTATGTCACAGAACTGAACTGCTGACTGAGAAATGAACTCACGTTATTTTTGTTTTGACATTTTACTAATATTACAGAATGCAGAAAGCCATGTGTGGCCATACCTTTTATCTTTAATACAGATAATATAACGAAAAAGTCATTCTTTTATCTGTGTCAGAACAAAAGACAAACGAGTAATTCGTCTTTTATTAATGGCAAGCGGTCTCTGCCGTTGTTAGAGAACAAATGATGAGAACGATCAAACATTAATGCATTATATTAATTTTCTGAATAGAAGAGCGAATATTAAAGAAAATACAGCGAAAAATTACTATTGTCCAATTAAAAATAATGAAATTACAATTATCGATTAACAATATGTTATTTTAATTAAATAATAATAAATATGACAGAGTAAGGAAAGATAAAAATTACCAAGGAACAAGTTTTTTTAATCCGAAATACGCTGTCATGTACAGAACGAAAGTTTAGTCGCAATTTTTGACTTAATCTTAGGAAAGAAACAAGTTGTTGGCAAGTCATTAGAGCGAGTGAGTCTTCGTGGATCTTCCTGACTCAAATTTAATTTTATTCCGGGTCTCACAACTTTTTTGTACCTTTTTTATTCGTCGATCCGTCGTTTGTTAAAATATTCTAGTCAATTTTATTTATCACTAGCTGTGCTTGCGACTACGTTCGCGTGAAATACTGTCTTTGAGTTGCGCGCGGTACTGGTCAGTGGACATTGCAATGTGTAAGGATATAGGCAGTTATATTCATAGAACCAGTTTACGGAAAATAAGTTTGTCATGCGGGTTGCCGATGTCGAAACAATTTAAAATACATTGTCCTTTCTCATAACTCAGATGAAGATTTCTTATGAGAAAAAACAAAAAGACATAACAAAGAGTTTCAGCGAGGGTTTTTCACCGTTCGAATTAAAATATTAAAATAAAATATTTTTCTCTCAATATTCCATCTAAAGGTGCATTTAAAAATGTATTCCAAATGACTTTAAATCTTATATGTTATGACAACAAACGTAATTGAATAAAAGACAGTCGTAGCAACGGCAATTGTAAATGCAACATAACAACATGAAAGTTAAGCCGCGAAATATTTTCATATTTCGCGTCAATATTTGCAAGGCAAAAGAGCTGTACCACATTTAAGGATATTTACGAATAAGCAGACGCTCAGTTTGTATAAGAAAGAGAATTTGTATGGTAATATTCATTTTGTATTAAGCTAGATATTTTTCTTGGCTTGTGAATCATGCTCAGGGGAAATTCGGTCGTAAGTCGTTGATATTGATAACACAAAGCTTATATTTATAGAAGTGCATTTTAGAGATGTGTTTTATAGTTTTAAGACGTCTTTTATATTATTTACTTATTCCTTATACACAAAAAATATATTTTGTGTAATAAATTTTGGTAAATTTAAATTGTTCAAATTCTTTCGTTAAAATAAAATTTATTAATTTTAATTAAATCACTTGTAAATCTTATCTTACTAATATTATAAATGCGAATGTTTAGGTGGATGGATGTTTGTAACAAGGTATCTCCAGAACAGCTGGATAGATCTCGCTGACATTTGGCATAGATGTAGAACAGAGCCTTGAAGAACACATAGGCTACTAATTAAGTTTTTTTTTAAAACCCGCGCGGACGTCAGCTATAAGAATATGTTCAAAACTTTACATAACTCCGTAACATTTAATAAGCATGATTAAATCTTCACTTAAAAGGGAATTTAATATGGTTTTTGAACGTGATTGAACTAAGTAATCTCATGAAATAGCTGATATGAGATCAAGTACCTGAAAACATTCCTATAAGTGGGGGAAAATCAATTTCATATTGCAGAAGCTACGCCTGAACCCGATTGAGTGCTTCAATGGAATTTAGATTAAATAAATTATTAAACATTTTACTTTGAGTTAACGGAGACTGTATTTTATAAAATACTAGCTGTCGCCCGCAGATCCGTCCGCTCGGGAATAAAAATATTTAAGAGCAGATTTTTAGAAATAATGCATATAACATTTCTTAAAAATCGGTCATGCTGTTCTGAAGGAGTATGGTAACTAACATTGTGACAAGAAAATTTTATAAACAAGAAGATTCAAATTGAGATGTTGTGCTCCGTTATGAGACGGAATTAGTTCCACTTTTCATTTACTTTACATCCTAAAGTTTGCTTGTAAAGTTCTGAGTCGTGCTTGTAGATTATACGTCGAATATGTATAATGCTTCTCGAATATTCTGTATTTAGTCATTCGTATTTGTTTATCTTTAAGTGTTTCTTCAGTGGAAATTCATGATAAGTTGTATCTCAAAAGCTAGGCGAATCTTCGTACTTCATCGTGACAAGTCTTGCAACCAAGAAAATGTAATTTGCGCCGACTTTCTCACTCACATTTCTCCGGCCGAGTTTGTTAATTTATCAAACTTTCTGAGTGATACCACAGGTGGAGTTTGGTCGCAGAGAAGTTTGTAACAAGTGTTTACAAGTTTACATAGTGAAGACAGTATTAATTAACGCGTAATATAATATAACAGTTATATAAAATAGATTTTTATATAGTTATATTTCGTTGCGGATTTTTTTTATCAGGATAAAGTTTAGATGTGAAAAATAACTGTCACGACTTTAAATAAAGATATTATAAACAGACAGATCACTTGTTGTTAATTTCTTAATTTATGGGTATGTCCTACAACTAGTACAAGTAGTAAAAGAAGCTGTTCGCTTTATCCTGGGAGTTTTCTTCTATCCAAACTACGTATAGGATATTTAGGGATATATTCCTCGGAATTTTGAGACTAAAATCTGTATATAACATATTGTCATCCTTGTCATTATTGTTAACAAAATAGAGATAACAATATGTTTTAAACGGATATTATGGCTTCAGAAATCCACGGTAAATGAGTTTGTAGACTTAGTTGGTATTTAAGGTATACATATGTAGATACAAGATACGCATTGCCTGAAGGGTGTGCACTTGTATTTCATAGTCTCCAAGTTTGTGCTCCGTGCAGCCATACATACTCTGAACTTCTTGCTTTGTTACATTGTTACTAAGTAGTACTTAAGTTAAATGATTAATAAAGCTTATGAAACCTTTTATTACCTATGATGGCAATCCCGAAAAGATCAATAATGTTAACATTTTTGCATTAATTTTCCCATAAATATTTTTAAAGTTTCAGTATTAAATAATTAAAAACGAAAGTGGAAAGTGTAAACGAAGATGAGAGTTTTGCGATACGAAAAGTACAAAGACAATGTCTGAGAGTAAGACTTCGGTTTAAAGTTGAAATTCGTTCAGACTCACTCCGCAAGCATTGCCCTCGCTCTAATGAGTTTTAAACTTTGCTTCTTTTTAAGATTAGGCTTGAAATTGTGAAAAAACTTTGTCGTGTGTTTACTGAGACATCGCACGTAAACGCATAAAAGTAATAAATTAAATTCTTGATTACATCACGAACGCAATAACATTGTTACAATTTTTTGGTCTTTTGAGTATAGAAATAATAACTTTTAATAGAAGTAGACCCTCACCACAGACTAAATAATTTCGGTAAAAGCCGAAAACGTGGCAGCCCTAACTAAAACAGTCATACTTAGTTCCAAAAAGATAGAATTGAAGCGTAATTTTTTTTCATAAATTCTACACGTTTGCTAATTAAAATGAAAATAGCATTTGAGAAGTGTATATTTTTATTAACTGTGTTGCTGTTAAACAAAAAAATGTCCGCGGGCCGAGCTTAACTTTTTCCAGCAATCTTTAAGTTAATGTTAAAAGAAAACAAAGTTGGGGACTCATTTGAACGGCGGATGTTTGCGGAACACCTCAACACCTAAATTTCATTTTGTTTCAAGCGCTACGTTTTACTTCTGCCCTTTCCCGTTGACCCAACGCGACCGCAGCGCTTGTTTACTGTCTACCAGTTTGTTTTTACTTATCTTTGTTAGTATATATAATATATTTTTACATAGATGGAAGGATGATATTAAGTGCGATATAATCGATTCATTATCTCGACAATCGTGACTCACCGTTGGTTTTTGAGATCAAATTCTCTGCCGACAAACATATAGTTATCCCTGTTATTACACGGAGTCCCTCCTTGACAAAAGGGAGATATCATGATTTAAACAGAGTTTTTGGTATCAGAAATCTGCCGCATTCAGAGTTTTTTTTAATAATTAATACATACTACTGTTTTAATATGAAAATCTTACCTTTTTTATAACAGAAGGGGGCAAACGAGCAGCGGGAACACCGAGGTGTTCAACGACGCCCATGGACATCAGCAATACCAGAGGAACCGCAAATGCGTTGCCGGCCTTTGAGGTGGTGATAGGCTCGCTTCTTGAAGGACCCTAAGTCGTAAGTTACCTTATGAAATGTTGAATCTTTGCAATCCTTTAGTCACCAATTACCTAATTCAGAGTGTGGCGGTACATTTTATAATAATACATCTCTAAAATTACATAAATAAACAAAAGGAAGAAGTTACTTTGCTTAAGAGTAATAAATCTTTCTACTTAACGTCTGTTGAACAAAGAAAATTAATTAATTTAGGGAAATAATTAACTAAACTTGTATTAATTAAATTTTCGATTTAATATGTGTAACACAAACATGATTCAGAGAATTGCTGTTGTTTCAATTAGAAATGGAATTTATTTATTAATGTACCGCTCAGTTTTCATGTACAATATAATGTTGTCATCGTTTACACCATTGAAAAGAAAGAGATAACATGATTTTATACTTTGGTAACGAAAAGTCACGGAAAAATTTGGTTCCTTGTCACTTTTCTATAACATTTCTTTTACGTTAACCTGTGAAAATATGGCTACCAAAGCTAAATTTTCATCTAGCACTTCTTGAAACCGTAGATTGATTTCTCAATAAAATAAAGAAGATTTAAAAGATTTTGGCATTGTTTAATTTTTTTAACAGTGTATCATTGACCAATGTCTGAATAAAAATGGCGTTATTACAGTAGAGAACGAACGTACAATTAAATTTATAGGCATGTTAATGGAACTCGACGAGAGTTGAACCTAAAGCGATGTTGTTCAATTAGTACCGGCTTAATGAATATCACAAGCGAACTCTAAATATTTACCGCGAACAAAGGATTGCAAAACGTTTCAAAGTAATTTGGTTATCTCATTTAAAACTCGAAATTGAATCCGAGCGGCATTCTTTGTTTCAATCGTCTATTGATTTTTTGTTTGCTTCTTTGAGCCTGCAAAAAAATAATAATTTGGTTAGGTTATCTTAAAATTAATACGTGCTTTTATACAACAAAGATGCCGCTTTCAAGAAAAATAACGTCTTTTTTTCGAAAATATAATATTCAAATTGAATAAAAAAAATATGTGCAAATTAATATTATATTGTATTATAAACTAAGTTACGTGGCTTCAAACCTTTTCAGAAGAAAATAGAAATAAAATTTCTAAGTAATATTCGCTGTTACTCAGATTGCTTGAAATATTTAATATTCATTTTATTATCAGATGTAGATGTAAGCATGTGATCTCATATATGAAATGATTTCAATTATATGTCCCGAGTTCCTTCATAAACATATATGACGGGACCCGTAATCAGTGGATTGGAGCGAGCTTTTGCGAGCTTTGCGACTCAAAGAAGCGGCTCGGCGGAATTTAGATTAAAATTGATCCCAATAGATGTGCGATCTGATGTGAAATGTAATCTCATCATATTATTTTCTATGATATTAAACCTTTACAAGTGTCCTGAAATATTTTTTCTATTTCATTTAACGCGAGATTTTCCAAAGGTCACATACTTCGACCCGTTTCTGCTTGTGGTCGATTTCAATGTTTTAACTAATGTAATTTTTGTTGATCATTATCTTGTGGTACATTTTTGTTATATCATGAGGTGGCAAACGAGCGAGCGGCCACCTGAAATCGCTGAAATAGCGAAGTAATCCTACCTACCTTTAATCCACGGAGGAGAGGATGCACAGAAAGAAAATATTTTCCCTTTCCATGCATCCTCTCATCCGGAAAGTCCACTTCCCCTTCCCATCCTTTCCTTATAAGAAAAAGGGTGGGAAGGGAAAGAGGACTATATTAGGCCTCCGGGACGCACACACATCAGACGAAACGCGGAATTGCTTCCACTTCACCCCTGTCTTCTGTGTGGAATGGACATAGATTAAATGAAATAGTATGCGGTTCTTGAATGAAGATGTTAAAATGAATTATCTAGTAATCACATAAAAATGATCGTCAGCCTTAAAAATAAGTGATGCATGGATTTTTTCCAATAATTTGGCTACCATTTTAATGCAATAAATGCACACAGCGATCGGAATACTCTGTGACCAGTAGACAGTAAAAATTGGACGTAATCAAATTACAAATTTTTGACGTCAACTCGTAAAAAAGTAGCGAGATTCATAGGGCGGGAATAGATAAAATAGTTTTTTGTATTTGCCTTTTATAGTACCAACCATTCGAACAACTGAAAACTCTTCTCAAATAGAAGAGACAATAGTCCTTAATTCAAAAGTTTAAAGGTCTCTACCTTCTCTTTATTAGACCTTTAATCAATAGTTCAACGAATACATAATATTTTTATGTTTAAATATAGATTTTAATTAACAAAAGGAGTTTCTTTGTAGGTAGAGAATAAGGAAGTTTAAGTTTTTCTTTGACAAATTAATTACAAGGGAAAAAACACAGGACCTATCAACGTGAGCGCCGGAAGCGTTTGGGGCGAGACATTTTTTATTACAACAGCCACTTGCTCTCACCGGACGAAGTATAATTACAATAATTAATTTTTACTTCTTTTACTTTACCGATCCGGCCCTTAGCACTTTACTATTTAATTAATTTCTCAAGACTATGCTTCAGTTGCCATTTTACTTTTGAAATATGAAGATGGCGGATATTTCTCTATATTCAAGGGCTTGGTAAAATTTTATTACAGTTTCAAATACTTTCTAAGGTCATTACTATATAATGTTGTCGTGCCCGCGTGCTCGTCGTGGCTTCAATTGTTTCAAGTGTTAGGAAGAAATTCCGATACTGTACCGGAGTCTCGGCGCAACACTAGCCTTATTAAAATGGCAACGTTAATGTCCCCTCACTAATCTATCTGACACTTGACTTGGTAACGAAAGCGCGCCATTAGGGCCAAACGATTTTAAGTAATAATGGCTAAAAATAGTCTTTTAATAAGGTTACTAAAGTATATCCTTGAAATGGCAAATCAGAAAAGACTAGTCAAAATCAGTATTCATAAGATTACATGTTATTAAGCGGTGCCTAATTTAATTTTGTAAATTCTAATAAAGATGGCGCGTACTTAAGATTGATTTACGCACATTGCAAAAATATTTATTTAAAACTTGAAGCAAATACAATGTTTTATAATTGCGAGCCGTGATACGGGCCGACTACGGATCAAGTTTTCATCTTTGTTTATAAAGTCTTTAAGGAGTTCAAAAAACTAACTTCAAAGATCTATTTACAAGGAGAAATAGAGTTTTATTTTTGAGAAAATCATAATGACTTTAACAAGACCTTCTTTTTAAGGTTATAAAATATTCTCAAAATTAATAATTTCAAATATATAAAAATGGTCGAATCACTACAATAGATACGTTAAAATATAGATTTTGTTTCTTGAATTTTTATATCAATAGCTTTACCGCGCGAGTTTGATCCCATCGCGACTCTGTTAACGTAGTTAATGGATTTTCAGATAAATTAATCCATACATCACTCAGACTTACAGAGCACGGGGACATTCAGGTCAATTTGCCGCAATCGCAATGCCCGAAATTTATGAAAAAAAAAACAATAAAATAAAAAAATAGCAGAAATCTTTAGTTTAAAAAAGTTTTATTAACTTTTCATGGTCATACATTTTACAATCACTTATTTATATTTTTTTATTCATTGTATGTGTAAATAAATAGTTTAGAATTATAAAAAAATGTATAATACATTTTTGACGAGAGGTCAAAATTTAAAGCGCTTTATCCGCTTGTTTGCTCATTCTCGGAAACTTTTCTCGTTTAAACTTATTGTCTTTTGTGTTTCAACCACAAAAAGACCGCTCTGACCTTCCTCCAAGAGTTATGCTTTCATAATTCAACTAATTAAAATCTATTGTTTCTCTATATTTCTCTTAAAGGAATTGTTGTTATCATAAAACTTAAAACCACTTTTACAAAGAAACTGTAATGTTTTCGTTAGACAAACATTCAATAAAGATATAATATTTATCTATTTATTTTAAAATTTAAACAAAAGAGTCAAAAGTTTAGTTAGCCTAAAATCAGTTAACCTTATTTTAATTAAATACAAAATCAACTGCCTAATTAATTTAACTAATAAATCCATGAACTTATTTACATTTACCAATCTGTACGCGAAAACATTTACTATTCAATGGTTAAATTCATTAGGCAATATAATTAAAGAACAATGTTTATGGATCATTTTGCAGCGTTCACTGTAAATGCCCTGAAGCGTTACTAGCAAATGTCTATTATATACCAACTCTGTTATATATCTCTAACTAGCTGTCGCCTGCGACACCGCCCGCGCAAAATTAAAAAATAACATAAAATAACCTATATGTTCTTCAAGACTGATCTACGTCTATGCTTAATTTCATCAAGATGCATCAATCCGTTTTGGAGATAACCACTTACAAGCTAATCATCGATCTAAAGGTACGCGTCCATTAGCCCGCGTCGGACGCACCGCACGCAGATTACAAGGATTTGCATTGTCTTGATGCGATGCGGGCGGTGCGGATGATAGACGCAGCACTATGTAAATCATACACAGCAAACTAAAATCCGTTGAGTTACGTGCGTGCGTTGCGTCCGGCGCGGGCTAATTGACGTGTACCTTTAACATTCGCATTTGAAATATCAGTAGTAATATTAACATGTTTATTTCAGTCAGAAAGAAAGTATAGACAAAGTGCATAAAACATGTCAAGTATGTTTAAAAGCTCGTCAGATATTTGAAGACAGGAAATCCTTGCGCATACAACATTATACGACGAGTCTGTTAACACAGATAATGGATTCCTCGGCGACTTAATCCATATATCAGTCAGGCTTAAGCGAGACGTGCGGGTGAAATCAGCCGTTGGCAAGTCAATGACCAAAGCTTTAATTGGACCTGAATTTATTTATTATACGGAAACGGAAACCGGAGCTACATTTAATTTTAAACATAAATATTTTGATATCTACGTGTTATTTGATTTTTGTTTAAACGTGTTAGCAACTGTAAAATTGTTTATTTGTTTGTTTAAAAGGCAGTTTTAATCCTAACATTTCAATATTAATTCTTTCATTGTTTTAAGGTCTGTTACATTTTATTTTTTATTAAAAATCGCTTCCGTTTCGTATATTGTGCCATTAATATTTGAGTATTAATTTTTTCCCCGTGTCGTGAGAGATTCATATAAAATTTGTCTGAACCATTATTATTCGTCAAATGGAGTTTCCATTTCCGAAGCAATCAAATACCGATTTCGCTAAAACAATGTCGGAAAATTAGAAACTAACTGATGCGTAAAATGTCGACGATTTGCATTGAAAATTGCGAGCGAAAGGATGAACGAACTTCGAGTATTTATAATAACTAGGGTTGTGAATGAAACCACCGTCCGGGTTCCTGCTTTGTCGTGGCAGCGGGGCTCTAGTAGCAGTGGCTTGGTCAACTACTGTGAAGCTAAGAGGAATCCAAGGTCGGTGTTTAACTTTGTAGAATATTCTAAATTAAACATAACTGTATATCTTTGTTGTGATTCCTACTCAATTACATCAAACCGAATACAAATTTAATTTTGTTCGCGGCAAACAAAATACGCTTTGCTTGTCGACGATTCTAATTTGAATTGAATAATTGTAGAAATGAGAAATTTATTTGAATAATTAACGTGGAAGCTTTAAACGCGATTCATAAACATTTACTTTATCATACAATACAAACAGTTTTGATTAAAATTCTTAACAATGTTTTGTGTTTTGATTTACAAACAGACAAGTACAAAGCTCGGCATTTTACAAAAAATGTGGCATTATTTCCCTTAAATTTTTTATGTAGTAATATTCTAATATATCAGTTAAAAAAAACTGAACCTGTTTTGTTTATAAGGCCTTGATAATTAACACCACAATAGTCTAAAATAGACAGTTTTTCTGCCATTACAAACTTATCTTCGTACATTTTACATGGTAGCATTGGAATTAATTTGAGTACAGTAACAAGAAGAAAATGTCCGCTTGAAGGCTGCAATAACAATTTTAAGGCAATAATTAGGGGACGGGATGAAGGGCCAACAATTATCCCGAGTTTTCGGTAATATTATCTGGCAACTTTTCATGTTTAAACTTATCTTATCTTACAGTTGTGTACTGTCGACCAGGCTTATCGATCGTTAATAAGTTTTTAAACAATTTTATCTTTCATTATTTATATTTTAATTGAAATTGTTAATATTAACACGTACTATAAAGATGTAAAATCTAGTCTAGATGTTAGTACTTAAGACTTTTGTAGTAATTCATTGCCATGTTCATTTAAAAATGTTCTCTAAACTGATATAAAAACGGCTAAACACTCACGTATATTCGTCCGGACGCGGCACCGACTAGTTTCGAGCACAACGGGGGCCCTCCATCAGGGTGAGTGGGACTGGTATTATTTCGTTGACGCGGCCCGTCGCTCACTGAATAATTTATAATGCTGCCTACTGCTTTCATTCAGTATTAGAAACTAAAAGAACACTATTTCATTGAATACTGTTTTCTATGTTATTTCAAACAGATTGTATTGGATGATGATTATTGTTTCGTCAATGAAAACGCGCAGTAATAGATAACGAAATAAATTAACGAAACGTTTATCAATATTCATTTATTGTTTACGTAATATATTTGCTCCAGCCCATTATGAACTCTGTGGTTTTGTTTACGTTGAATAAAACGTAATTGCTAACCAAAACGTAACAAAATATTAGCATTTCATAAACTTAATTGAAATTTAGCATCATTCATTTAAAACGTTATATTTTATTATGTAAACAAATAAATGAATTGTAAATACAAATAGCAAATATTACAGTAAGGGAACATACCCATACTACGTTACCTATTTTTTTAATTTTCTCTAAGTTTGTTTAAGACTGCATGCATACTTAAATTAGTAGTGAATTATGAATTATGAAAAAAAAACAACTAATGACTACGTCACAAAAACCTGAGCCACCCCCCCTCCCGCTCCTGTGACTGACCGTAGTATTTTAAAGACTCCCCCCGCCCCCCTAAATGGGTCACGTAGTATGGGTACGCTTCCTAATATGAATGGAAAATATCAAACTAAAAATAACAGAAATTAATGTAGACAACTTATTTTGTAAATGAAGACGGTTTCGATGAGTCATTTTATAAAAGTCCTTGAAACCTAAGCAATTTTAATATCCGAGTACCGTCATTAAATTAGTCGATATTACATTGAGTTTGGAATCTTTAGGTGATCAGACCACAGCCTTTCTTAATTGCAAAATACCCCCAAAACGATTATTGGAATCCGCTGACTGCGGGGATCTTGCGACTAATTTCTGCGAATTCGCTAAAAATCGAAGACCTTTTTAATAATGAGTTATATAAAGAAAATGCTGATTGCTTTTAAATTAATAATAATTTTATTAACACCTTAATACCTTCTTCTTAGTTGTTGCAATCTTTTTAGACTGGTCGTGGTCATCAAGTATCAGTGACCAGCTTCACGAGACGACACTACTCCTCCCTAGTCGATGCCTTTTTATCACATTGGTCTACTAACTACGTTATACTTACACAAAAACAATGAAATTGTATAAAACATTTTCATGTTTTTAGAGTTGAAATAACATCCCATACCTTTGTATACATGAGGTAACTCTTGTGACAAAAGTAAATGAGATCATTTACGACCTTCTAAAAACAAGATAATGAATTTGGAAGTCTGCCTTTTGCATGTTAATTAAAATTCAAATGTTTAATTGAAAAAAATAATAACAAACCACAAACAAGTAATGTGTATTTCTGTACTTTAACTATTTTGATGTGTCCTCGTAATTCATCTACTATAATATGTAATTTACACTCGTTTAGATGGATGGATGGATGGATGGATGGATAGATGTTTGTTTTAAGGTATCTGCGTAACGTCTGAACGGTACGCGCTGAAATTTCTTATAGATTTAGAACATATAGGAATAACACATAGGCAACTTATTATATATTTTTTTTAATTCCGCGCGTACGGAGTTCGGGCAACATATAGTATATATATATCTTCGAGGTATACATAACGTGTAATGTTTACTTAATATTTGTGTATGAAATGAAATGCTGAGGTACTTTGCTTAGTGTTAGTCGTTGTATACTCAGTGTGAATGACGTCACTTGACACGGAATATCACGTACTAAGAAGTCTTCTTACACGGTACTATTTAACACGTAAGTACGGACTCTACAGGTAAACAAGCGCGCGTATTCAGTTTTCCACACTTACTAAACGTTTTATTTTAATATTATAAGATTTTATAATATTAAATTTCATAGCCCAGAGTTGTTTTTTAATTAAAGAAATAAAGCGACAAAGAATATATCATACGTCGTTTTGTGTGACTGTGGTCCTGTAGTTTTGGTCGACGCGGACATTTTTGCTATTTGTCAAAACAAGATTGAGATTGTCAATCACAACTCACGCTCGTAACACAGAGGGGTAGGCAGGTACCACGGACCTCTATTTGGTGTGACCAAAGAAAGCTCCGCAATCCATTTTTCGCCTCTTCGGAACGTGACAGGTGGTAAGTAATTTTTCTTTTTAAGTAATTTAGGTATATAACTGTATTTCGTAGGAATATTTCTTAAGTTAGTATGTAACGTGTAAACATTTGCAAAGTTTACAAGGTTATTGGGGATGTTAAAAGCGTTTGTAATAATTTGGTGGCAGTAAGCAAGGCGACCGAATTAAAAGTGTTGTGCGGCATCACCGTCTGTTTGCCTCTTGTGATTCTATCTCGGCAACTTTTCTCGTTTAAACTTATTTTCTGTTATCTGAGCGCCGAGGGAACGCCGGATAGATTTATCGAAGGCGTTATTAAATTTCTTGATAATTTCACTCTAACGTTTTCTCTTACTGTTATTTGCTCAAACTTTACCACTCTCGATTACTAATTTTCTAAAACTTTCAAATATTAACATAATTTATGCCGCGTCGCTCACGTTATAATAATTTTAAATTGTAAGTCGTTATTATATCTCGGATTACTTACTAAAATATAAAATACTTAATAAAATATAAAATTTGGCTTGTGTAAAGTTTTGGTACGCAACTGGTTCTCCCAACATGTTATGCTGATAGTTAACTTAACATTTTGATTTTAATTTCTTGATATTCAGTCTTTAGAAGCTAAAATAATTGATGCCGCGAACAAAAAAATTGCGACAAGCAGGGCAGTGCCACGGGCGGAGCGGGGCGATGTAATCAAAAGCACACTACAGCGACGCGCACGAAACAAACGGGAGCGCAGTAGTACTTTTATTTACATCGCCCCGCTCGCCATCTTGCCGCCACTGCCCCGCTCTTAGCAAATTATGTGCCCGTGGCCTTATGTTGTTAATCTCTTCAAGGGTTAATCATTTAAATTCGTAACACACTTGCGATGTGAGTTGCATTCTAGTGTTAATATCCTTACAAACAGAATTACTTTAATAATATGTAATTGTTTTTCATTTCTGGGAAGCCATAGTACAGCGACGAAAACAGTAGGGAATTAATTTAGCAGTAGTAATTAAATCGTCTAGTCTGTGTTAGGCAGAGATCAAAGGAGGGTTTCAATTTGCCCGCGATACGCCCCGTAGCTTTGACTACGCGTCAACGAATTCGCGTAGCATCGAACATTTTCAGTTAATTCTATAACAGCTGACGTAGTGATGTTAACTCAAAGCACCAACGGCTTTTGAATGTTAAAAAACCCGTGACGGCTCCGCGGTTTTTTCGATAACTCTCCACAAGTTACTTTATAGTTTGTTCAGTTAAAAGTGCATTGGAGGACTGGTTCAGTCTACTGGTGATCGAGGATCACTCCAACCTACTACAGTTATATTAAACAATTACTATAAAAGTATACGTATTTAAGCTTCAATAGTAATTATTCTTTTGAGTTAATAGGTCTATAAGAGAGTCCTTTTGATAAGTTTAAAGCCAATTAGCAAAAATAACGTGCAGTATTAAAAGTCGAACTCAATGTAAGTACTTACATTTATAAACTAATGATTTTGAATTGCTATTCGTTTGAATTAATATTTATTAGTTTTATTATTTACTTTAGGTAGTCTGAATGCTTAAATTTGGCAGAATTTAATGCCATGTATTTAATTTTTAATACAAAAAAATACCCGAAGGTAATATAAAGGGATACTGGAAATAAAATATAATAAAGGTCAATGGATGTGATAATTTATAATGATTTAGGAGATTAGAGGTCGGTGTGGTTAATGGAGTAAATTGATTCTCACTGTAGGTGGCTTAATATATCACGAGGGCTTATTGTGAAATATGTGCGCGAAATAAGCTCTGCTGTTTAGCGAACAGTGTAATTGTAAAGCTCTCTGTTAATCACAATCTGTATGGATTGTATCACACCGCTAATCCACTTTGATTACATACGCATAATAAATTAAAACTAGATAAAACTAACAACTACTGAAACCTGTCTAACTGCGCCCTTGGGATTCGAAGACGCGAATGACACAGCAAAATAGTTCAAGCCGTTTAGTCTATAGGTTACAATGAAGTGGATATAAGTCTAAGTGTTGAGTTTAGAAAATACTAAATTTACTAAATTTTTGATCTTAGTTCTGTCTTAATAAGACTTAAGACTGATAAGCAATGTAGGTAGTCCTAAATAAATAATATAACAGTGGTAGAGTTCGCTTTAACATTTTCGCACAAATTGTCCCGGCTCGCCCGGTGAAATACCACGACCACACAGAAGACAGGCGTGAAGTGGAAGCAATTCCGCGTTTCGTCTGATGAGTGTGCGTTCTGGAGGCCAAATTTAGTCCTCTTTCCATTCCCACCCTTTTTCTTATAAGGAATGGATGGGAAGTTGAAGTGGACTTTCCGGATGAGAGGATGCATGGAAAGCGAAAATATTTTTTCTTTCTGTGCATCCTCTCCTCCGTCGATTAAAGGTAGGCAACGCATATGCAATTACGTATGTCTATGGGCAACGGTCACTTCGCTATTTCAGCGATTTCAGGTGGCCGCTCGCTCGTTTGCCACCTTATGATAAAAAAATGGATTTGAATGTTATAATTTTTTTTTCTCAAGGCAGTTAAAAATTGTTACCTACTTAGTGTAAGTTATTATATGTTGTAAATTACGCAGTAGAAGTGAGTCAGCACAAAGTTTCAAGGTGCTAACAATTAATCGTAATTAGTAGTAAGGTTAAATAATACATTTGGGAAATAATAATTGCCGAAGCGTGTGTGGAATGTCTGTTATTATGTCGTTAGCGCGGTATTAAATTATTGTAGAAATCGCATGGAGCGCTAGTTGACGCGGGTGTGCTGGTTCAAATTAAAAATACTTGAGTTACTTTATTTGATTGGACACAAAGCAAATAAAACTACAAAATAACAAAGTTTTTAGGGTTATTGTAGATTATATCGAGTAGAGTGACAATCAGGAATACTTGCGACATGCGTTTTCGAAACGTCATCGGCAAAATGTGTCAAAATTTCCATGGCATTTGTCGTTCTTTACGCTTAATAAGAGCGACAAATCTAAAACAAATTTTGTCAATGACGATATAATGGTGCTTGTCACAAATATTCATACTATAGACCCTCAGATTAGTGTCATTCCTAACCGAGGTTTTGTAATTAAACATACCCGAGAAATCTCTTGCATTAACATCTCGTTGACGTAAATTTCTTAAAAAAAATTACCCAAGTTCAAAATTATATATAGGCAACGAATGCGATTCAGTAATCTACATTGATAATTAAAAAATACTCCTAGGTTACTAATTCGTACCATATTTTATCACTAAAATTAGAATACTGGGGAACGAGGTTTGCTAACTGCGTAAAAGTTGCAATATTTTATTTTCGTAAACGCCCTTTCCACCGACTGTGAAATTGCACAAATTTTAAGCAAAGTGGAACATTTTCTAGGTTACTTAAGTGAGACGCGCTCACAAGTTCATTTCTACAAATCGAGTTTGCTTTTTTCGTCGACTGAATTTTTTCAAAGCGCGACTACACAGCCAGTTAAATTAGTTCACTCTTCGCTCTTAATTTTTGAACAAGCGCGGTTCTTTTAGCTACATCCCGTGTGAATTGTTAAAAAAAAAAAGAGTTTAATCCGTTTTGTCTGATATGAATGTAAAAAGGAATATGACATTGTAAGAATTTTATTACTAGTTATCTGTTTTATGAGGAAAGGAAGCAAACGATAGGAGGAGGAAAAGGCACAAATAGGTCGTTGATAATTTTTATTGACTTGACTGCATTGTTTATATAGACAGACAGTTTCTTTTAAGTTATAAGACGATGAGATTGGAATAATTTAGCTTAGGCTCTGAAATATAGAATTCCTAAGTAATTAGTTATGCAGCTAATAATGAAACACGTCTCACGTTGAGGGATGTAGGGACCCATTTAAATGTATAAAGCGTCCTCGTTGTTACAATTGAATATGCAAATTTATTGAATAACAAATATTCGGTGGCTGCTTACAATTTCGCACGTTTTACAAGGATATTATCAATAAGGGTAAAACATGTTAATGATCAATGGCAAGTGGCAATCGATTGGGGAGGCCTACGTCCAGCAGTGGACAAGTTTAGGCTTAGTATGATGATGATGATGATGATGATATTAATGATAAAATTAATACATTCGGATTTAGTATAATATAACTAAGAAAATGATAAGAAATTAAGATTTTCTATATGTATAATATTTAGACATCAATTGGGCTTTTCATATTGAAATGGCACGTTTAAATTGTATATTAGTATTTATAATTTAAAGATGTATTGCGTTTATTTATCAGTAACAATACAGAAGTTAATCTATACCTATATTATAAAGCGGAAGAGTTTGTTTATACGCGCTAATCTCAGGAACTACTGGTTCAATTTGAAAAATTCTTTTTTGTTGGATAGTCCATTTATAGAGGAAGGCTTTAGCATATAACATTACGCCTCGACCAGTAGTTTATTTTTTAATTCCGCGCGGATTCGCGGTCGACAGCTAGTCATCTATATATCTCGTCTGTATTCTCTAGGGTACGGAACAATTTATTCTACTCTATCAATATTTGAATCTATTTTCATACGACATGTTTAAGACTTGACCATAATTCACATTAAATCTTACAACCTGTTAACCTAGCTACAGTGGAAATCCATTTACTACCCAGTGTTAACAATCATAAACAACAATCTCGTAAATTATCTTCGCGCTGTCAGACTACATTACTTTTTAATCTATTAAAACAAGGCTTTTATACTTAGGTTTTTTTCATATAAAGTAAAAGTTACTTCAACAATAAAGTTAGCTTGTTTATATTTTACCACGATGTTTTTAATTGTTTTTTTTAAATATGAGATTATTAATAGAGAATCTTCTTCATTTTCTTCTTCTGAAATGCCTCTGATTATAGAAGGTTGGCAGTTTCATACTTTCCGCATTTGAATGGCATTTGATATTCCGGTTAAATTTTTCATCGTCTTGTTTTTTGGCGAGTAACACTTTTCTTGTCAGCCAGTGACTTTGCACATAAAGAGGTTATCAGTAAAATATTTATCATACTTTAATAAATACCACGAAATAGAAAACATATATACATTATTTTGCTATTAAAATAAATGAATATTTATTTGCTTTACGGCTTAAATTCACGGGAAAAGTTTTGAAAAAAATTCCACGATTTCTACGTAAATATAATGAAGGTTGTTACCCATCACTACTCCATTTTCGAACATTTTAATTTACGATACGATATTTAGATACGTGCTCTATCAGAATTTGCTTAAAATATGTCTTATAAAAAGGTACAGAGGTACTAAAATTTACATGTTTAAGACCAATTTCTTTAGGGTACCTGTCTATTGGTTCGGAATTCGAAATAGGTCTGTACTCTACTAAATTATTTATAAATTCTTGGCCTAAACAAACTAAGATTTATTCATTTAACCGTCTGACGGACTATCAAAGGTAGAATAACGTGGAATATAAGACTGGACTGTGTGGGACTGGATATCTCGTATAATACTGAAAAAAAAAATATCGGGATCCCAATAAAGTGTGGTGAAATAAAAAGCAATAAAAGGATATGTGTGGCAATTATTCTTACGGAGGATCAGCACAGTATGTATTACTACTCCTCCGTACATCTCTATCAGCTTGTATATAAAATTCTTATGAAATTCGTTTAAAGAAGTGATTAAAAATTGGAATTCTTTAACAATTTAAAATGTTTTATCGTAATTTCTATTGCCACATCTAAGACATTTATACATCTAGTTAACACAGCCAAAAATATATAAAACATATTGTCTTAACAAAACTTAGAACATATGTTTTTGTATATTTATTGCAGTTAAATCAGTGTTCATTATGATAACACACACAACTTTCAGATGTTGGCAAAATAGGGTGATGAAAAGATGAAAGAAATAACAACAGATTAATTCTTTTTTTAATAACAATAAATCCTATTCTATTGTCGGATAGAAGTTGAAAAGAGTTGTCGCAAATAAAAGCACGACAAACCGTCTAACAACGTCAAATCGACCTTCAAAGCTATTGTGTTATTTGTTCGGAGCGCGAATGTCGTCAATTTATAAAGCCGTAGCGTCGGGGGACGAGAGGTAAAAACACTTAAGTGAGACCTCCATCCCTAAGGGAATAAGGATAAAGAAAAAAGCGGATTTATTACTTTGCAACTTTTTTAGTTTCTTGTTTCAACGCGATCATTGTATGACTTGATAGTGTGTTTCTAAAACGCGAAATGAAAATACGAAATAACTCTTTTTTAGTTGCCGTTTTATGCTTTTATGAAAAAGATCAGTTGACTGGTACAGTAGACTTCAACTTTTTTTTTTTAATATTATTATGAAAAATATAGTTAAAAAAAATTAAAAACGCTAAACGCGTCGCTTCTTATAAAGAACATATGTTACAATTTCAAATAAACGAAATCCTTTGTGTTCCGAGTGGATTGCACGCTCTTCAACCTGTACCCGACCGGCCCCGTGTGTCAATTGCCTACGCAAATTAACACTTAGTATGTATATATGGTATGGTAAGAAAACATACCTAAGGTATATATATGTTAGTGTAGTTCAAAATTGCTTTACAAAAAATTATATAAATTGCACTGTTTTAAAAAACATAGAGAAATACTTTTGAATTACAAAAAGGCTAATAGAAAGATTTGTTGTTTGTCTGTGGCCGGCTATGCATAATAAATAAAAAATCTAGATTCCGATCTAGATAATTAAATAATTAACGAAATAACCTGATTGCCTGGGGTTATCTATTCAGAGAATAACTACTTGCAGTCTTTGGTAATCTTCCTAATATTAACAATAGGAATGTTTGGATGGATGTTTATTTGAAGGGCTTCAAAACGGTTTTATGAATCTCGCTGAATTTGGCATAGATGTAGAACGTAGTCTGGAAGATCACAGAGGGTATCGATTACCTTGTCTTTTTAAAACCGCACGGACGAAGTCACGGGCGACACCTTGTAGATAGATAAATCTTTTGTTAATTTAATTAAGCAGTGAAATTTTTAGTTTTGAATTTTTTAATTCTCAAAGGTGTGTGAAAGCTTTGTAGAAATATCTGCTTTTAAATTGTTTGTATAAGAAATTATAAAGTTTAAAAGTTAGTTTGGACGTTCCAAGGTGCTTTTAAGACTTGATAAATAATTGATTGCAGACGAAACTTCTCAGGTGCTTGTAATGACTTTGTAAGGAATTTCGGAATTTTAAATGATAATTAATAAGTCTTTCCACAGATCTACAGGACTTCATGTGATAAGATGCAGAGATGACAATCTTAATAAATGCGAATGTATAAATAGATTGATGTTTGTTAGAAGTTATCTCCACAACGGCTAAACGAATCTCGATTAAATTAAAACATAGTTTGGAAGAATACATAGCCGACTTATTTTTTTCCCCGCGCGGAACGAGTCGCGGGCGACAGCTAGTACATATTAAAATCATGTGACATAAACAGACGACATTATAAGGCATTTTTAATAAGTAAAGGACAAGCTATAAGTATTTTTAATATTAGTATTATATTAATATATAATACTAATATTAAAGCGTTTTTCAGGACCGTCGATAACTAGAAGAGTTGTAGGAAAAATATAAAATGCTGCTTATCTTTGTGTGAATTAAAACGAATAAAATATAGAAAAGGAATATGCCAAATCTTTAATTCTCGTAACACTTAATTACCATTATCTATCATAAGTTCTTGTACAAAATCCAACATTCTGTAACCTCTAAATATAAATACAATATAAATGTATAACAAAAGGGATGGCAACCCTAAATTTGTGAGCTCCGGAGCTTAAGGACGTCTTTTATTGATATTACTACATTTACATGCTGGAACAAAGGTTTGTGAACACCTTTCCGTCCTTCCATTATGTTAATAGGTCAAATATTTAGTCATGATGAAATGCTTCTTACTCGTAGCGTATGAAATTTAAGTTTAATTGTATTACGCGTGAAATTACGTACGACTTCTAACTAAACTAAAACTTCGTGTTTATTTATGATGACGATAGAAACTCCTCATTTATTATTTTCATTATCAAGGCACCTTCTAATCACTTACTTTATAACTAGCCGTAGCCCACGATTCTGTCCGCGCAGAAGTAAAAAAAAAGTTAATAAGTAGCTTATGTGGTTTTCCAGACTATCTCCTACGTCTATGCTAAATTTCGTCGAGAACCGTTCAGCCGTTCTCAAGATACCTTCTAACAAACATTCGCATTTACTTTAGTAAGATTGTCGTTTGAAACAGATTTTTTTGAATAACTCTGATCCTAACCTTTTAAGAATATTTCTTAAGGAGCTGAACCAATAATTAAAAGTAAACTATTCCACAATTTGCATGAAATTTCAGTATCGTTTCAAAAGTGAGACTAAAATTGCAAATCCCTGTCAAGAATATCAGGGTGATATCACCGTTTGGCGCACTGCCAAAGAAACCAGCTTAGCTGCTTTAAATTATTGAAATGGTTTTAAAATATCTGCATTTGCATCTCAGATGATTCAACTAAATGCTTAATAGATCGACTATCAACTTTGCACATTTTAAACTTCGATTTATTCAAATATTAAACTTTATCTTTCGATTAATTTCAGGATTTTTATCTTAAAAGAAATTTTTCTGTCGATTCGTTGTCTAAACCATGAATTAATAACATGTAGGTATCTTCCAATTCATTAATCATATGAAGTTTTAACATTTTCTATATAAAAAAAAATCTTAGTGGAACTCGAAGTTTTTTCCTCAATCAGGGCAAATCAAGTTATCCGCAGCAACGTTTCGTGTTAGATCGTTTGGGAGTCGTTATATTCTTTCCATTGAGAGTTAGTGAACTGATCAGATGATATAGAAAATTGTCAACCACAAATTTAGTTACGTAACAATTGTGTTACAATATATCAAAAAGTTACAAGAATATTACTACATTTTAAACCTTTAGAAACCAAGGTTAATACCATTTTAAGTCTTCTTATTTTACGCGTAAACTTTTTGAAATAGAATAATTGACTAAGTTAATAAAGTAATATCCGAATGTGAAATAGGGAACGTAAATTAAAGGCCAATAAATATTAATGACCGCACAAGTTTAGTAATTAATCAAGTTTCGGGACCGGTTTGCAGTGTTGTGGTCCCTGAATTGACGTGTTGTAATTAAATTAATTATTTAATATTTTGACATTTTTACTCAATATTAAATATAAATGCGAATTTTTGGATGAAAGAAACGATGAAGGTAAGATGTTGAACATATAACATAGGCTACATCTAATTGAATTTAGGCACATGAATAGACCATAGTCTCAAATAAAACTTATTACCAATATACATCCTGTTTTTTTACTTCTACGCCGACGAAGTTGCGGGCAAAAACTAGTCAATAATGAAAGCCAATTAGAATATGTATAAGTTACTGTCTCTGTACCTACAACAGAGCTTTTGCTATAAAGAATATAAGTGCAAAGAAAAAGAATGTAGAAAATAATAGAATACGGTATCCTCACAAACGTAGCAAAACTTAAGTGGCAATAAGCCACATCAAGTCAGTGGAATAGGTCTTGCCAACACAGAAGATAGTTGAACTACGATGTGGATAAAGTTGCAATAGGAAAGACAGAGAGAACTAGATTAGGGAAGAAGAAGATATTAACATGATAGGCAAAGAAAAAGAAGAAATCACTTATCAGATTAATTTATTTAAGTTTTTTTTTTATTTCAAAAGGTGGCAAACGAGCAATCGGCCACCCGAAATCGCTGAAATAGCGAAGTGTCCGCTGCCCATAGACATACGCAATCGCATATGCGTTGCCTACCTTTAATCGACGAAGGAGAGGATGCACAGAAAGAAAATATTTTCCTTCCCATGCATCCTCTCATCCGGTAAGTCCACTTCCACTTCCCATCCTTTCCTTCTAAGAAAAAGGGTGGAAAGGGGAAGAGGACTAAATTTGACCTCCGGGACGCACACTCATCAGACGAAACGCAGAGTTGCTTCCACTTGACGCCTGTCTTCTGTGTGGTCGTGGTATTTCACCGGGCGAGCCGGGCCGATTCGTGCGAAGATGTTAAAGCGGGCTCTACCACTGTTAAGTTGTTACTAATACAGCATATTTTACTAGGCTAAAAAATAATGTTTTCATTGTCATATTTGTTTGTTATCTCTTTGCACGTAGTTATCCGGTACGAGTGAACGGGACGCTACATTGAACAAATATTGAATCAACATATTGCATTCGCTGTGCGTGTATTTGGTAATCTTGTTTCGGATTGCAGCGGAATTGCTAGCATTAGCGAAATATGAATTAAAAGCTTTGAAACAAATTACCAGTATTTTTATTTATAAACTATCTGTCGGCCGCGACTCTGTCCGCGCTGAATTGAAAAACTTAATAAGTCGGTTATGTGTTCTTCCAGACTATGTTCTACATCTGCCAAATTACAGCGTGAGCCATGCAGCCGTTCCGGAGATACCGACAAACATCCATCCATCCATCTAAACATTCGCATTTTATAATATTAGTAAGATATTGTCAAAATCGATAGAATAGGTTCAAATAGACAATTTATCTAGTCAAAGTTTTTGCAGTCTACGTAATTAGTTTACTGAGATACCTTTTTACATCCGTGGATGATTTTAAATTAAAAACATGGTATCAAAATTTCCATTAAGTTGTCAAGTTTCATCATCATCATCAGCTCACTATACGTCCCCACCGAGGGGCTCGGAGCCTACCCTAAGTTAGAGGTGATTAGGCCATAGTCAACCACGCTGGCCGTGCGGGTTGGTTGACTTTACACATATCTTTGAATTTCTTCTCAGATATGTGCAGGTTGCATCACGATGTTTTCCTTTAACGTAAGAACGTCGGATAAATGTACATATCTAAATCAAAAAAACACATTGGCGGGATTCGAACCCATGATCTGCTGATTGCAAGTCAAGTGCTTGACACCTGAGCCACCGACGCTCTTGTCAAGTTTGCAGCAAATGATTTAATAGGCATGCTAAAGTGTACAAAATTGTAAAGGTATAGGTAAATCGTAAATTTCCACAGACGTTGGAAAGACAATCCAGAATTGTTGCTTTTATTAAAAATAGTTAAAAATAACATTATAAATAATACAAAGGATTGCGAAGCGGATCGATTGGTGGACGCGAATATCAGATGAGAATTAAGGCCAATAAATATTAATGAAGGAGTCCCAACCCTTACACTAAATGAAGTTTCGGGTCTTGTTTACGCAGAGAGGCAAGGCTACTGCGCGAGATTTATCTTATAATTAAACTTGTAAATTGACTCGTTTTAATTTTACCAAAGTATTACTTTAAATTAATTACACATATAAACATGATTGGAATTTATTAATTAATCAAGTTTTCAACATCAACTTATTAAACTTAGGTTATAATTTATTACCTACCTTTTTTTACCTTTTCGCATAACTTAATCTTGAAATTCATGAACCATAAAAAACGGACTATTTTTTTGGCTACAGACTTCATAGATATCAACAAGTAAAATAACGAATAATATAAGTGCGAATGTTTAGATGGATGGATGGATGTTTGTTTGAAAGTATCTCCAGAACAGCTTAATAGATCTCGATGAAATTTGGCATACATATAGAACATAAACTGGAAGAACACATAGGCTACTAATTATGTATTTTTTTAATTAAGCGAAAACGGAGTCACGGGCGACAACTAGTTGTGAATAAAAAGAAATAGTTCTACACTACCTCTGTGTTAGCATTTGCTTAGTTTAATCCACGCAATGGTTTTGGCAATAATTGACAATTGACATACGACAAAGCATACACAGTGAATTGTTTACGTCCAGTGGCACGGAACTGTTCCGCTCTGAATTCAGTACATCGGATCTACATACTGCATTCGCTTGCATCTTCCAAGATAATCTTGTTAAGGAAGGCTTTAAGGTTAAGCTTAAGAGTTTACTCTATTCCATGCTGAATAACCAACAGAACTAGACGAAATAATTTTAAAACTAGTATAAAGTAGTAACTTTTTAACTAAGACAACTTAACTAATATTTCATGTTAACTAATCTTAGTAATTAAAATACTTGATTGTCTATGCGTTTAACACTCAACGGAAATTCATTCCGTATTGATGACGTCAGCAATCTATGTGTTGCGTCATTTTAACAGTGGTAGAGCCCGCTTTAACATCTTCGCAATTGTCCCGGCTCGCCCGGTGAAATACCACGACCACACAGAAGACAGGCGTCAAGTGGAAGCAATTCCGCGTTTCGTCTGATGAGTGTGCGTCCCGGAGGCCTAATTTAGTCCTCTGTCCCATCCCATCCTTTCCTTATAAAGAAGTGGAAGTGGACTTTCCAGATGAGAGGATGCATGGAAAGGGAAGATATTTTCTTTCTGTGCATCCTCTCCTCCGTCGATTAAAGGTAGGCAACGCATATGCGATTGCGTATGTCTATGGGCAGCAGTCACTTCGCTATTTCTGCGATTTCAAGTGGCCGCTCGCTCGTTTGCCACCTTCTGATATAAAAAAAGTATCAATTTTATGCTCGCATCTTTAAAATCAAGAGACCTATTATTTCTATTAATACTTTGGGTGTAATTATGTTTATCGTGACTTTACAGTTTTATGAAGATTACTCTTGTTATTTACCAATCTATTTTTCTTAGTTTTACTACGGGATAGGGCAATTTTTCTTTGTGAATAGTCAAAAGCGCATGTCCGCTTCATCTTACTAATATTATAAATGCGAAACGGATGAATAGATCTCGATGAAATTCGGCATAGATGTAGAACATAGTCTGGAAGAACTTCTAATTAAGTTTTTTTTTTAATTCATCGAGCACGGAGTAGCTAGTTGTTAATATTTCCCAACCTGTATACATACAGCAGAACATTGTAGTGCGCCATGTCAGTACGAAGTCAGTTCCGGTACTACATTTAGCAAACATTGAATCAGCATATTGCGTCTGCCTCGAACACTTGTCATTCGATTATTTCGTACTGAATTTGACCGCGTATCGATAATTGAATCGATTCCGTTTGATGATTTTGGAAATTGTGTTTGTTCGTTAAAATGTATCTTACTTTACGGCTTACTGAAGCACTCAAATATGTTAAGTGACCACTAAGGTTAGTTTCACAGAAAAAAAGATGATTGAGGTGTATTTAACTGAGAATAACTTAAAAAAAAGTTCGATATACTTTTTAATTTTACGTGTAAAAGTTAAGATCTATTATATCGTGAGAAATATGTAAGTTTTTTTTTTTGCTTTTAAACGTTATAAGTTAATAACGTTTAAAGGTTCTGTTAAAAATGTCACTTTGTCCGGCAGCCGTGTTTTATGAAACTGCACGGCGCTCGACTGAAAAAAGAGAACTTTTTCTCTGTTAATGTCATCTCGATAACTTTTCTCATTTAAACTTATTCTCTTTTTTAAAATCAGTCACGTGGAAATTTGAAATTAGCTGCGGTAAGAAGTAAGTGTAGCGCAAGCGAAGTACTTTGCTTAGGCTTTGAGGCATTATTTATTACGCTGTCTTGTAGCAAAGTTAGAAAAGTATTTTGTTGGTTTTATAATCTTATTAATTATATAAATTCAAATGTTTAGATGGATGGATGTTTGTTAGAAGGTACCTTCAGAAAGGCTGCATGAACCTCAGTGATATTTTGGCATAGAACATAGCCTGGAAGAACACATAGGCTATTTATAAAGTTTTTTTAGATCAGCAATTGCGTAGTATTTACATTTTGATAATTTGAAGTAGGAACTTCATATAATTAAAGTCATAAAGTTAATAAACGACTTCATTTAAACACGTGTCTCGTGCGGTAAATGTGGAATTAACAAACGTTATATTTCCATATTGAGTCCGCCATTATGTCGCCATTTTGATAATCCTTTTAGTAAACAACACGCGAATTTCAGATTGTACGAATTAAGCTTTTAAGTTAAGTAAAATTTGGTTTATTCTTCGTTTCATTATATTAACAACATCATCGCTGTTACGTAGGTAAAATGCAACTGCCTTTAACATTGTATTTAAGTCCGAACAAAGACAAGAATGAATTTTCTTATGTAACGAAACTTTCCATTTTTTACTTATAAAAAAAGGGGAGTAAAATTAAGCCTCCAACATGCACTCATCAGACGAAACGCGTGCTTCCACATGACGCCAGTCTATTCTCGACTATTAATAAGTAAGTATTTTGCTGCCTTTTTTACATAGATTTCTATTGAAGTTTTGTTTTAGTTGTTTCATTGTTTGCGGATACGATTAAGGTAATACGGTTGTGAGCTTGGTATGAGACGTTGGTATATGAAGTTGGGAACTAGTACAAACTCGCTAAGCCAGATAAGAGGAAGTATTCTGAATTATGAGTGCGGTTGACTTTTTTATCTCGTAAACTTTACTAATAAATTATAACAAGTTAATGTGCTGGATTAAACACGATGACGTGATTTATTTTCATCAGAATCAGAAGCTGGTTTATTAATCTTATTAATATTATATATGCGAATGTTTGGGTAGATGGATGAATGTTTGTTACAAGGTGCAAAACGGCTCAATGGATCTTGATGAAATTTGGCATAGATGTTGAACATAGTCTGGAAGGACACATTGGCTACTAACCAAGTTTTTTTTTAAATTCCGCGTGTACGGAGCTGCGGTAAGTAATAGGAATAAAAATGGTGAAAATATTTTTCATGTGTAAGAAATTTTATTTATAATTCATTTTTATTTCTAGTAGACTTTGGTATTGTTGTTCTTAACATCGGTAAAAAAAGACACTCAAAGAATATTTAGAAAAAACACATAACTAAAAAACGGGTTCTGACAGACATACGGACGAACAACAAAGTGATCATATAAGGGTTTCTCGTAATTCCTTTCGAGGAACCCTAAAAATGACAGATCGACTATCAACTCTTTAGACCATAGATGAAATACAATTGTTACTACTGGATGTGGTATAACTAGACGGTTGCGATGTTAGAGATGCATCTATTGAAACTAAGTTTGACGTGTACATTACAACAATAGTCCTATTCCGTGTTCTGTGTTTGGACATTCGATGACCGAACGACGTTCCTTCACCTGCTTCAGTAAACATTCGAGTCAATACACGATATGTAAGCGTGTTATGAATTTGTTCTTTATATTTGGAAGGTCGATTGTATTGTTTAGTATTTTCCTATCAATTTTGTATTTGGATTACAATATAAAATTGATTTTTGGAGTCATTTAGAAATAAAAGCTTAAACACAACTATACCACCACCATTTTTTGTGATTTACAGTTTGTAAAAATGTTGGACACTCACAACAAATAGGTTAATTTGATAATTTTACTATCTATTCCACATTTTCTCGATGGCTGGCAATCTACAACCTTGCGGTTTTCGCGAAATTTTCTACCTCACACAGCCGAGAAGTGTAATTTATCCGTGGCGGCATTTTCAAACCGCTACGACTTAGGGTCCTTCAAGAAGCGAGTTTTATACCATCTGAAAGGCTGACAATAGGCGATGAACACCACGATGTTCCTGCCGCTCGTTTACCCCCTTTTCTTATAAAAAAATACCTATGAATATAAAATGGCTTATGTTTATTATTTTTCATATATAAGCAGTATTTCTTGTAATGATTCCAGCAGTAGGCAACACATCGTGATCGCACAAAGGCGCGGCCGGCCCGGAATTTAGATTAAACGGATCCCTTTTACAAGAGCAATGTAATGTGAAATTCAATCCCTCGTTTTTATTATCCGCCTTTGTATAACATCCGCGCATATGCACTTTGTTTAGAAGAAAAGAAAAATCCCTTTTCATTTTACAACATACTACCAGTTGACCGCGATTTCGCCCGCGTTGAATATAAAACTCAGAAAGTATCCTATACGTTCTACAAGAATGTAATCTATATCTGTTTCAGATTTCGTTTAGATCCCTATAACCTACAAAACTTTCGCATCTTACTTATATTATAAATGCAAATGTTTGGGTGGATGGATCTGTTTGAAGGTATCTCTAGAACGGCTGAACGGATAATGCTGAAATTACGAATAGGTCTAGAACACATTGGCTACTGTGCGTACGTATTCGTGGGCTACAGCTAGTTTTTATTATTAGCAAGATTAAAAAAACTGAAATTCCTTGATAAAAGTAGGTCGTTTTTTATATTGTTTTTTTTATAGAAATAGGAATAATAAATGAAATGTTAGTTTAAAAAACACTCCTCCATAGCGAGGTGTACACAGAAAGTCCATTACTTTAACAAACTCGATGCTTCTCAATTACTTGTGCGGACATGTCGGGTTACACTTATCTACATAACAAACCTTAATAGAATTACGTTTCGTAGTCAAATAAATGCGAAATAAAGTAGTTAAATCTAACAATTTAATACAAATAAATATTTATTTATTTTCTAATTTTAAATATAACACATATTATAAGAAAAAAATAATTATATAAAAATAATGCACCACCGGCTAGTGAATCCCCTGACTCTGCTGTAGAGACAGGAACCTCTTCACTAAAATAATTGCCTTTTGTATCAGGTCTTTAATTCAACTATGTTTTTTGACATAATTTCTGACATGCTAAATATATACGTTAAAAAAACTTAAGTAAATAGCATTTATAACTAAGCGAAGTGTCTACAATTTATTTGCGCCGTGTAAACAATTTGGATGAAGTTTGGCTTTTTTTTTTTTCTGTTTATTTTAGATTATTTTTACACCTCTTAAGTAAAGCAAAGTACAATTTCCTTCTTCCCATTACAGGAAATTTTAAGTTTATTATAATTGCCTTAAGCCCCTTTACCACTTTGCTCACCCCACATGTCATGTTTAGGGGGCTGGATAGGTAATCTAGTAACGCACCTAATTTACGTTCCCTTCACTCTGTACTATAGGAATGTCATTTATTTGCTCCATCGCCGATTTAGTTAGCGACTGAATGGCTTTATGCAAGAATGAAAAATACTATTACAAAAAAAAGTTGATGGTTACAGGAGAAAAGGGAAAGGTTCATAATGGTTTTAATTCACTAATATACTTCTAACGCTTTCATAACCATTTTTATGTTTTTTCTTTATTCAATACAAGCTGTCGCCTGCGGTTCCGTCCGCGCGGGATTATAAAAGGTTCCTAAAGGGATTTCCCGGCAACTATTCGAGTTTTTCTCACCTTTAAACCTTCCCGAGACCTCCACGAAAATTTCAACACCAAGATAAGATAAATCCGTTCAGCCAATCTCGAGTTTTAGCGAGACTAATGAACAGCAATTGATTTTTATATATATCGATCAAATCAATCTAAATTAAAGCAAAAGTATAGTGTCAGAGGTAGAATATTAATAAAAAGGAATATTGTAAAAATAATGCTAACATTGCTCCGTGAACAAAACACTCACCTGAGCTTTGTCCACACGCGTGGGACATAAATATCTGTACGACCAGCTCGCACCAGATGGCGCACTATTACGGGGCTTTGCTGCCTCGACTGTTTACGAACACTGATATTTGCGGACGCACAGGAATTTTTATTAAAGGTAGGCACCGAATCAAAGTGTTATAGTACGATAAAGTATTATTTAAAGTAAACATTTTCTTAAATAATAACATTTTTTTTGATACTGTCTTAAAAATCTAGAAGAATTTAAGATACATAATTCGATCATAATACTAGCTGTCGCCCGCGACTTCGTCCTCGCATAGTTAATAAAAATTTTAATAAGTAGTCTATGTGTTTTTCCAGACTATGTTCTACATATGTGCCAAATTTCATTAAAAACATTTGAGCCGTCCCGGAGATATCCATCCATCCATCTAAATTTTCGCATTTATAATATGAGTAAGATATAAAACGAGTCAAATAAAGTATTAAAAACATAATTTAGTGAATTTTATTATTAAAATATATCGATAAATGTAATTCTTTTTAATTGTCGGATATTTAAAATAAGAACGACTTTAGTTTTTTTTTTTTGGGACAAAAGTATTTTAATTAAGCAACAAGTTCTGTCCGTCTCCAATGAAGCGAACGACTTTATAAAGAGAAACTTTTCTATTTCTAGAGAGCTCCGAGACCTGATCACAGAATCTGCAACGAATTTTTAATTAGCACAAACTAAGTCTAAAGGAAGCATTTTAAATTTAATTCTGAAATACATTTATACTGAACATTTTTAATTCATCGAATTTATTTTTTAAATACTCCACGAGTAAAATTAAGTGATAAACACTTAATCTAAAAACCTAGTTAATCTGAATTAAATATTAATTATTTTTTTAAATTGCATTCATTATTTATTAAATTTCAATAATTTTAAAAATTTCTGTCTTTAGAAGTTGAAGATTCTTTAAGAACTAAAAAATGTCTACAATTTTCATGAAATTAATTTATTTAATGAAGTCTCGCGTATTATCCTACAAGCTAGTTATGTTTTTAGTATGTTTCCATGACGCAAACATCTAAGCACAATCATATTGTATTCTCATTAAAAATATTTTTTTATATATGTTACAGCCGTGTTGTTTCGTGAAGAACTTACTTTAGAAGTGATCCTATGAAGTAGGGTCTTAGCCATGTTATGTTGGATTGAACACGCCTTATGGTAAAAGTTGCCCGCGATTTCGAACGCTTGGCTTGAAAAAAAAATTAGTAGCCTCTGTGGTCTTCCAGGCTATGTTTTACATTAGTACCAAATTTCATTAAGATCCGTTGAACCGTTCTGGAGATACCTTCTAGCAGTCCATTCATCCATCTAAATTTTTGCATTAATATTATTAGTAAGTACCAACGTCGACACCAGCGCCACTAGTTTTGTGGTCATTTGCGAGGTGTGCGATGTTGTGATATTGAATTTAATTTATAAGAGTGACTTCACACCATCACAAATAGAACTTGATTTTCGCAATATTCAGTTAAGTAATATTGCAATTGAATTTTTAAAAGATCATTAATTAGTAAATTAATAGCGTCAAATAATAAAATAACGTACAATCTTTAGAATATCTGCATCAAAAATAAAATAATGTCTAGAAATTATTATAAAGATAAACAAATGTCTATTAATTTACGAATACCAGGATACGTTATCGTTTATCTAATTAAGGTAGAAGCATTCCACTAATCTGTCTTCTCCGCAACTTCGCTGCTAATGGATTAACTAATTGCTATGAGGTGTTCAGGATTATAATCCTATTTATGATTTTTTTACATCTTTCATGCATAATTAAAAAAAAACCTGGATGACCGAGCTTTGCTCGGTATTTTTTTTAAATTAATTATATTTTAGCACGAAATACTATTATAATAAAATGATGAAATATGAATAATATTTTTCGATCTTACCGATAGAAAAAGTTAAGTTTATGTTTAAGTTGATTATCGATAAAACACGAATAAAATGACATTTTCTAATAATGATTCCTAGCTAGATCGATTTATCGCCCCCGAAACCCCCTATATACTAAATTTTATGAAAATCGTTGGAGCCGATTCCGATATATATATATATATAGCTATATATATATAGCTTTTTAATATAATTCTTTACTTGATTGCACAATATCTTATATCTTTAAATGAGCAATTCTTGTCGTTGGAGCCGATTCAGAGATTCCAAATATATAGAATTATATTAAAAAGCTATGTACAAATCAAAAGTAATAAAACTACTTGTATACTTAAAAGATACATTCGATTTAAATAATTAATATAGCTTTAAATAGGTAAAATTCTATTTCCAAATTCTGAATATAAAGCCGCAAGTAAGTTTGTGCGGTGTATACTGTACGCGTCACGTATTCCACATCCCAAATCTAGGTTTGTATTAATTGTTGAAACAAATTTGTAATTCATAAGACCGCGGCCGCAGCTGCGGCACAACAAATTACCTGATCAATTAGTCTCGACGCGTTTCGCGAGGGTACGTATCGCGAACTGGCTTGCGGGGTGAGGCGGGAAGGTGTGTTAAGTGTGTACTACACAACTGTGAAGGCGAACGAGAAGTCATTCGTAATACAATCTAGACCCGTAAAGAAATGAAAACGGAATCGACAGTTTGCATATTATTTAATATTAGGTAGAGTTCGCACCAACGTTAACTCTTGCATGAATTTATCGCTCGACCAGTGCAAAACCACATCCATGCAGAACAGATACTTCATATTTCCTCGTTTGTCACCTTCTATTAAAAATTTTGATATTAGATTTTATTTCTTGTAGTAATCCTGTTTGCAAAAGGTTTAATCTGGCAGGAACTATTTAGGCTATTTCAAATTATTTCGCATCGCTTCGGTTCGCTTCGCCGACTGTGTGGTACAGGCTTAGCACCGCTAACTCAACTGAAGCTTGCGGTGTTTGCGTGGGCTGCTACGTAGCTACGGATATTTTAAAGTGATTCCCTCGATATTAATATTCTCGCTGGAATGTTTAATTAGAACATTTAAGTACTTACCTATATTAATACGTGTGTTAGGAGTTTTGAAGTGATTTTGAGTTTGATCTATAGCCTGAATAAAGTGAGGTTTAGGTAATTAATCGATATATTAATTATTCCGTTAGACCATAGATTCGTTCCATATCTTTTTTTGGGCATGTTTAAAAATCGACTGTTGGTCGAGTTAGCGTTCCACTTTTTTTCTTTAGACAAGAAATAGAGATTATTATCTCGTAGTACTTCTCTACAGACGTTAAGACAAGTAGGACACCTTAACTTTACTTTGAAACTGTAAGATACTCGTAATAATAAGGTGAATGTATCTTTGACGAAATAAAAGTCTTATGTCGGTCAACGTTCGATGTTCATAAGGTTGAAATATAACGTAGAGATGGATGTATAATATATTATTGCTAAGAACCGCGCGTTAAGTTAATTTATCGGTATAACGCGACGCAGCAAATTAACTCGTTGTGCTAAATTACTTGCGCTGTTCGCTAGTCGCGCCCTCTACACTCCTGTTTATGTCACGTACGTAAATGGAAATATAATTAAGCTTATGCGAACGTCTGCGAATAACTTAGCGGTTGATAGAAAATTATATAAAGTAATACTAATATGAGAATATTAAGTATATAATAATATTCTTTAGAAATTAAACATTTATTTGAGAAGTGTTTTTACAAGATCTTGTGACCATTTATCTGATTTGTGTCAGAGTCGTTCAAAGCGGCGTTCTTCGGGAAGAGATAATGAACGGATAACAGACGTTTCTTACACGACGATAATGATTACGTTGCGCAATGTCACTATTTTCACCGTTATTTATTTTACAAAAACATATTGTCTTATTTGAAAAACAATGGAAACTCATGGCTAACTACTACATACCACCAACATTAGTTAAAAGCAATATTATATTTTATTTGTTTAAAGAAATAAGCCGTGTCACAACTTTTTGTATAACGATGCGATTTGCTTAAACGAACTTGATAATTCCCATATTAAAAGGAATTAAAATAATACAGTACAAAATGTTGCCAACAAAAGAATATTTCCATAAAGTAACAAAGAAAATACCTTTTCACTAGCTTTATTAAAGCGATCCATGCGGTGGCATTTAACAGAGTACATTTCCAGTCTGGCTATTTTAATATAATGTATACGACTGCAGCTCTAGGGTTGTCAAAACATTATAAACAACACATCGTTCAAACATGTTTCAATAACAAAGAAAAAAATGTCCAGTAAGGTTTAAAAATGGATAAATAATACAGTTAAGGTTCGGGAAATGAATTTTGTATATATTTTTGTTACTTCGTCACTTGTTTGGTTTACATTCAGTTAACGGTTTTTGTTCGTCCGCAGTCAAATGACCGGTCGCGGTAAATACGTGCAGTCGTCAACCCTCACTCCATAAAAGCCTAGCATTTTAATTGAAACGCTCAGATATGTCCCTCGTAGTTTTATAAACGGAGTTCATAGTATTAAAAAATATATGTTTGTATTTTGTTTCTACATTTCGGGGTGTTCGCTTTTCATCATTTTGCTTAAATTTAAATGCAGTGTTATTTTTGAAGTTCTTTACTCTTTTTAAAATGGCTGTTGGCGACGAATATGTTTATTTTGAATTAAAATAATCAAGATGTCGAATATCAATCAAAATCAATTAAACATCAAAATGTTAAATGGCCTTTTAAAGGAACGGGCATCAAAAGGAATTTTTTGTACTTGGGCAATAAAGAAGTAAAGATAATTTTAAAAATACGAGAAACGAAATGTGCATTCCTTAAAGACAATAGAGCTGCAGATTGGCTATTTTATGGCAGACATTAGAGGAAGGAATTTTTGCATTTTAAAATATTAAATAATAACAAAATTCAACGTTTCTTGAAATTTGACAATAGATGCAAAAGACGGCCACGGCGAGGGTATCATAAAATGTTTTAAGTTTATTGCGCCTAATTTCTATAATGGCTTGCAAAATGTGCAAGAACCGTGGGACCAGATGCCAAGGAAGAATTGAAGTAAATAAGAAATATATAAAATAGTGATATTCGATATTAAGTGATATAGTGAAATTAGTATGTGAAATAGTGAGTGTCGCCACAGTTGTATCCTCAGTTAGAGTCAGTGTAAATAACTCGTGTATGCCATATGTATAGCTCTTGAGGTACATCGCCACTGTAATCTAAGTTTAATGTGAATTGTTTATAACCTAAGTATATTATAGTTATCTTTTATTGTATAGGTTATTTTTAATGTACTTTTGCGTGAATTACTTGTTATGTTTTTAATGTGTCAAATAGATAATTGTCGAAGTAGCATCCCTCTGCCCATACATGTTTATATAATTTTTGAATACAACATTATGGAAACAATTTTAATAATTCATACATCTTAGATTCATTGTAGTCTGTAAATGACGTGTGTATTTTTATGTCTAAGATGTATTTTTATAGTTTTGCTTAACCTATGTTTATCTTAAATAACATGTCGTAGAATTTGTGTAATATAAAGTATTTGTATTTTAATGTTTGTTAAAATAGTCTTATGCATAGGTTTTAATTGTCAATGTATGTTGTGTTCTATTTGTACTTTTTATGTTTCATTTTATAAACATTTTGTATAATTATTTTAAATAAAGATACATCTAAAGGGTCAGTCGAAACACGCGGGGGTCCGAGCGCTACCTGCTTAGCGCGCATATAAATAGGGCGCCGTTCGGCGCAACAGCAGTCGCATCACAGCTTCTACCGAGACCACACGCACGCGTTTTGACTGACCCCGAGGAATTACACAATTTAATTTAAAGTGTTTCTCTTGGGCGATTTTCCTGCGTTTTTGGTCGTAGCAAAATTGGCTACTCTTTTGTGGGTCCTGGATCGGTGTTACCGGCGCAAAGTGAGGTCCGAGTTGCGTGCCGCAAGGTGCAAAACGAGGTCCCTTACTTTATCTTATTATCACCGATCACCCAATTGGGAGCTTGTCCCAGGCAGCGAGTAGGTAGTGCCTTTACGGGTGCTACCTAGCTTCAAGCAGCCGAAACAGCTGGTCCTTCGAGCCGGATCTTAAAGGCTTTATTTATATAGCCGATCCGCAAAAGTATTGCTAAATTTTTGAAGTTTTGTCGAAATATTTTTTGGAAGATTTGCCGAAACATTTTTTCAAGTTTTGTCGAAAAGTTTTTGGAAGTTTTATCGAAACATTTTTTAAATTTTTGTTGAATTTTTTGAAGTTTTGTCGATGTTTTTTGAAGTTTTATCAAAATATTTTTTCCAAGTTTTTTTTCCTTTCCCAAATTTTTCGAAGTTTGTCGACATTTTTAGTTTCTTTGACAATTTCTCGGTTGTATTGTCGAAATATTTTTTGAAGTTTATCGACATTTTATTTGAAGTTTCGTCGACAATTTCTTTGTTGTATTGTCGAAATATTTTGAAGTTCATCGACATTTTATTTGAAGTTTCGTCGACAATCGTTTGAAATTTAAATAAAAATTTTGAAGTTTCGGCAAAAATGCCAGTGACTAGGTCACAGAAAAATACTCCTCTCCGGCCCCCGTCGGTGCCCTCTACAAGGCATACGGCGACTGTAAGCGCAAATATTGAACGGCCGGGAGGTTCCTGCGCATCGGCAATTTCGCAAAACACGCATCGTGCTACATCGACAGAAGTGGCGACCGCAAGAACGGCAATGTCCGCTATATCCGGACCAATGAACATGGGTGCCGTACGACGACAGGCGACTGAGCAAGGGAGCTCACGAAATATGGCGTTAATGTCCGGTGTAACTACAGCCGAGGCATTAACGAGACAAAGCTGCCGTTCAAAGTCTGTGAAGTCGACAAGCTCGTCTGTGAGAAGACGCGAGTTATTGGCCAAAGAAAGATTGGCTCAGGCGGAAGTTAATCTAGCTCGCATAGAGTTAGAGCGCATACAATGCGAGGAGGAGGAATGTTCGGCTGAGGAACCGGGCGATAATATGTCCCGGGTTGAAGATTGGTTGCATACGTCGCAACAAGGCGATTGCCAAGAAGAAATAAAGCCGTGTAATAAATATTCCCCTCAAGAAAATGAAGCCGCCGAGCAAGAATGCAGTTCGACAAAGAAAATTACGTCGGAAGTAGAAGCTCTCACAATCGCTTTAAAGGAAGCAATGTCTACAAGAGAAGGTTCATCTGCGCAGCCAAAATTTATTTATGAATTGCCTTTTTTTGACGGCAACATCGAAGAATGGCTGGCCTTTAAAGTTATGTATGAAGACACCGCTTTTATGTTCAGCAGTGTACAAAATATGGCGCGGCTGAGACGGGCAATTAAGGGCAACGCTAAAGAAGCGATTAAAAGTCTATTATTCTCAGACACAGGCCCAGACGAAGTTATGCGAGCCCTCGGCCGGAGGTATGGTCGTCCAGATGCTTTAGTTATGGCGGAGTTAGACAAAATAAGGTCGCTCCAACGTATAAGTGAAAACCCGAGCGATATATGTGCGTTCGCAAATCAAATAAATAATAGCGTCGCTACAATAAGAGGTCTGAAAAAGCCATATTATCTTCGATCACCTGAAATGTCAAGGCAAATTCTCGACAAGTTGCCGTCTGTTTTAAAGTTTAGATGGTACGATTACGCGGCAAAAATAGACGAAGACGATTGCTCGGACCTCGAGTCGATATCTACGTTCCTGAATAACGAGGCAGACAAATGTGGGGCCTTTGCCACTGTAAATCTAAAAAGCGGCTGCAGAAGAAACACGAGAAGTTTAGTGAACTCTACACGTCAACTAGATCAAAGCGAGCCACAAACGAAAGAAATTAAATGTCCATTGTGCCAAGGCAATCATTTTCTTGTGGCTTGTCAAAACTTTAGGGACAAGTCCACACAAGATAGATGGGTAACGGTTAAAAGTATAGCCGTTTGTTTTAAATGTCTTCGTCATAAATTTACGAAAGGTTATTGTCGCAGTCCGCCGTGCAAGATATGCAGGCGAGGACACCACACAATGTTACATTATAAAAGAAGCGAACGTTTGAATAATGAGCAAGCCTCGTCACAAGAAGTTACAATCGAGGCGCAACAAATCAACACGGTACAAGCCCAGAAAGCCTATCTTAAGATGATCCGTGTCGAAGTATTTGGAAGCAAAGGGTCTAAGAGAATAATGGCGCTTTTAGACGAAGGCTCTACAGTGTCTTTATTAAACGCCGATGTGTCTCAAGAAATTGGTTTATCAGGCCGCACGGAAAGTCTTGTTTTGGAAACCGTAGGCGGCAAACGCATAATCGAGACTGATTCCCAGAAAATTAACTTAAAGATAAAAGGAATTCACCAAAACAAAACAAGGGTTTTACAAGGCGTGCGTACGGTGCAAAATCTCAAGCTTGCGTCACAGTTATTAGAGAAGACAAAGCTTGAAACTTATTCCCATCTGAGGGAATTTAGCGACACATTGTATTACGAAGAAGAACCACCTCAGCTTCTTATAGGGCAAGATAACTGGGAGTTTATTATCTCTCGGGAGGTCAGAAAAGGAAAGCCCGGACAGCCAGTTGCGTCCATGACAAAACTAGGATGGGTATTGCACGGATTAGATATGGGATATGGAAAATCCATCCGCCTTTCTGAGAAATGTGCACACGTTAATGGAATCGACGACGAAATGCACATGACTATTAAGGAACACTTCTCAATAGAGGCCCTTGGAGTACAACCCAAAAGGCCGAGTACTGACTCGGAAGGAAAAGCTTTAGCGCTTTTAGAGGCAACGTGTAAGCGCCTCTCAGATGGCCGATTCGAAGCAGGTCTTTTGTGGAAAAACAAAGATGAAATAATGCCTAATAACTACACATCTGCGGAAAATAGGCTAAAATATATTGAAAAAAAGCTTGATAGAAATCCGGAGCTGAAAATGAAATATAACGAACAAATTCAAAAGCTTATCGAAAATAAATACGCGGAAGAAGCTCCCATCGGTTCAAAATCAAATCGTCTGTGGTACCTGCCTCACTTTTCTGTTGAGCACCCTGTAAAAAGAAAATTAAGAATTGTATTCGACGCAGCGGCTAGGTATCAAGGAAAAAGTCTTAACGACGCTCTGTTACCGGGTCCCGATCTACTACAATCGCTCTTCGGTGTCCTTTTACGGTTTAGACAAGGTCCGTACGCAGTTGCGGCAGACATTCGAGAAATGTTTCTACAAATTCGAATTAAGCCCGATGATAGAGATAGTTTGAGATTTCTGTGGCGCGGCGATCGTCGTGATATACCGCCGATTGAATATAGAATGACGTCTGTCGTCTTTGGTGCGACGTCATCTCCCAGTATAGCCATTTACGTGAAGAATAAGAATGCCGCCGACTTTAAAGAACAGTACCCGGAAGCTTTTCAAGCCATAGACAGGAATCATTATATGGATGATTATTTGCATAGTTTTCATACGGAGGAAGAGTTCCTAAAGGTGACAAAGCAAGTCGATGTAATCCACAAAAAGGCAGGTTTCGAACTCAGAGGTTGGACTTCAAACAAACCATCTCTGCTAAATGGTTTTAATATTGAAAATCCGGAGACAAAAGAAGTAAACCTAGTTGAAAAAGAAGAGAAAACGTTGGGTCTACGATGGTTGATCGAAGAGGATACTATAGGTTTCCGGGCTAACCTACGCAACACACCGACAGACATCGCGCGAGGCGAAAAGGTGCCCACTAAAAGGGAAGTTACAAGCGCCGTCATGTCTACGTTCGACCCTTTAGGTTTGGCATCGCCAATATTAATACAGGGCAAGAAACTTCTTCAACACATATGGAGAAGCGGTGTAGATTGGGACGACAAGATAGAAAACAGCATTCGATAGGAAGGATGATAAAATATCGTCTCCACCAAGGAGATCGTCGCATGACTCCCAGCATTCATCTCGTTGGAAATGGAATTGGCAAATGAAACAAAGACTGGGTACACCACCGGAAAACAAGTGTATCTCAGGTTCAACACAAGCCACAAGCCGCCGTGTACAAGGCGATGTGAAAAGGGCCAACGAGAACATACCGAGAAAATTATCTTGCTGGAATAATATACCAAAATGCAAGCGAATGCTACGTTTAATGAGGGATATGGGCTACTTCGACCATTCAACGCAATACGCTACTCTATTACAAAATAGCGTACATTAACACTGGACGTAGAAGAATCATAGACGTCGATACAAAAGGCGGTGTACAGCGA